>NW_023270389.1:60092369-60253953 GCF_011800145.1 Mirounga leonina | reverse complement strand
GGAAGGAAGGAAGGAAGGAAGGAAGGAAGGAAGGAAGGAAGGAAGGAAGGGAGTTTTCCTAGGATTGTTTTGGGGCCATGTTAAAATACTTCCAGGTCTGAGTCCCAATGCTATGTCAAACAGTGTTCTTTCTTTAAGAGCAGAGACTTTTTGTAAACCACTAATCATCACTATTAAATATGAACACCTAGAAAAAATAAATGGCGATCTTAAATCTACGTTAGGAGGCATGACTCCACTCATCTGGGGTAATTCTTCAACAGGATCCTAATATCCTGTAACCCAGGATTACCAGATCCTGGGCCATGAGAACAAGGCTCACCTGAAAACCATAAGACTAGCACTTCAGAATTACTAAATACTTTTGTGACTAGGAGGAAAAAATAGACAATGATTTAATGTTAAAATACAGATTTGACTGGCTGATACAGTTTGGTTATATACCTGGTGTGTAACTATCACAAATGGACTAGCTATTTTATAGACATCTGAATTTCAAATAGGATAGATTGCATCTGTACCTCAAAAACAGATGTTTTCTATGCAAATCACATTGTAATGAACACTATTTACTTATCTTTACCTATATGCCAAGATCCTTGTTGCTTTTGTTAGTATTTTAATTTCCCTTAGTCAGTTCCTATATCTATTTACTTATGACGATATAAAACATACCTAGGATGTACTTGCCTCAAGCCACATAGGGTTGAACTTGGGAACTAAGAAATGAGAAAAATGCAATGGAAATCTCTTTGCAACAACTTCTATTCACTTTATTTAATAACTATTATTTGATATAGTCATGAGTATAAGAACTCTGATTGTCAGTATACAGAAAGATTCCTGACCCATTTTTTTCCTCCCAAGAAAAAATAGGAAAATGACATGATTACATCAGACAAATTCCCTGTGCATTTCCAGTAGGGTAGCTGTGATGCTTCTTCTTTCCTGCCCACTCAAGAAAGCATATCTCGAAGGCAAGGGAGAGAAGTGATATTATTAAAGGGATATTTGCACACCCGACTTATTATGCCTTACGAGGGACTATGACAGACCTGAGAATTCATCCAGACATGCTGCCAAGAACAAGTGCACTAGAATACATGTCTTCCCTAGTCCGAGGGGTGGGAGGACTGTGGGGAGGAGCCAAAGAAGGGAAAGGACTTACATCCCCATTCTTGGGTGGGATGGTGAGCTCCATGTACCCATGAGGAATGTACTGCTGACTGTAATCAAAGCGGGGTTTCTTCATGAGGTGACTTCTGACAGTGGAGTATGCTCCATCACATCCTGCAATGAGGTCGTAAGTGACATCTGTGGGAACTTTGTCAGATCTGAAAAATAAAGTGGACCATTAAAAAAAAAATTCTAGTGGTAAAAATGATGATGTTCATCTGTTTGGGTATAAAAAAGCAATTCAGGGGGGCCCCTCCTCACTTGTACATATCTGACTTTTGAGCTTGGAGTTAATAGCTATAGAATGAAGATGACAGCCCTCGTCCTGAGGACCGTGTTGCTCACGAGAATGAGAATAGCACCACTGTACTCATTAATAAGGACATACCAGGCCACGGAAGTGTGACTAAAGCTCCCTGCACAAAGGGAGGGAGTCTCGAGAAGAAGGCAGAGTGAGGGAAGGGATGGACCACAGCATGGATGTGCCCAGGACTTGCCAAGAGCAGTGCGTTTAGCTTGAGTGCAGGGTATCGGGAGATAAGCTCAGGGAAAGAAGACAATGTGGGGAGGGAAAAGAGGGAGGAGAAGAAGAGAATTTTGAATGTTAAGACAAGAGGTTTAAATACATTCTTCTGGCAAAAGAGAGAAAATAACTTTTTCCACTGAGCGGGGGTTGATGTAGGAAGTGTGGTAATTTAGAAAAACTCATCTGGCACTGGATGTATTGAACCGGAGGCAGAGTCCAGGAGGGAGGGGACATGGAGAGGACAAGGTGAGTGCAGCAACCTGCGTGTGCAGGCGTGAGAGCCCAGAGACCACGGGGCTCTGGAGAAAGATGTAGGCTCAGAAGCCATCAGGGAGTAAGAAAGACTGGGCAGGGGTCATAGATTTAATGGGAGGAAACGGGGAAGAGGGCACAACAAGAATGACTCTAATGATTTGGGTGATAGCACTAGGGAAGTCAGGAGTGCTTGGAGAGAAATAGATGGTGATTTAAGATGTGTTTGAGATCATGGCAAGAGGTACCTGTGAAGGTGTCGAACAGGAAAATAGCATGGATTAGGATTGAAATAAGGACTGAGAGTGAAGAGACTGAAGACAGGGGCACGGGCTAGAGAGGTTCATTTTAGCGAAGTGAATTTAAAAGTGGTCGCTGAACGGACTGGGAATCCATGACATATCGCAAGAATGGGACATGGGGCTAGGAACTTCAGAGGAAACAGAGGCAGCCCAGGAGAGGCAGACAAATCATTTCCATAAAGAGGAGAGGAAACACAGAGCAGTGGAGGGTCATCTGTTTCAAGGGCAGAGAGCGTTTGAAGAGGATGGCCACCAGTGGTCGGATGCTGAGCCAGGTTCAGAATCAAGAAGAATCACTGGTATTGGTGTTCAGAAGGCAGCCAAGGCTGGTTTTTGATCTGAAATCCTTTGAATCCCTTTTAGTAATCATTTAACTCTTTCAAATAAGCCAGAGAACAAAGTTTACAGATCCAGTTCTCTGTGTCAACCCTTCACCTCTCCAGTCAACAGGCTGACGGTGATTACCCAAGCACTGTGATCACTCCTTCCTCAGGATTACATTTCAACAGCCTGTGGCCAAAGTGCACCTTCACATTGGGGTATTTCTCAACAGCTGAGGAGACAAAGAAGAAAACCAAATAGAAATACAATTCCAGTTCTCATTTCACTTAATCAAATTGAAATAGTCATTGTTTTCTGAGAACAGTGGGTTAGAGATGTTTATTCTTAAGAATGTAAAAATGAATTACTTAAAATGGTCATTTGACAGCTCTTTGGCAAATGTTCCAGGATAATTTGGTAGTAAAAATGATGAATACAAATCAACTATCCTCATCCTCAAAAAAATAAATAAATAAATAAAAATCCAACCAATTCCATCATGCAAATTTTTACATTGCTATGACAGTTTCACCCTGGAAAAGAAACAGGCAGCACATATTTTAAAAGTTGCCTCTAACTTAAGACTTTAATTGTGATTAGAAATAGTCAGCCAAACTCCTTTCTCAGGCTATGCCTGATTCTTTATCTTTTTTTAGTAAGTCTCTAGACTTCTGAGTCACGTTGTCGCAAATAAAGATTTCTGATACTAATTCTTTTTGTAATCAAACACTGGAACACTTAGAGAAAAAAAAAATGAGCAAGAAGATTTAAAACCTCTAAATAAATAGAATCGAATTATTTGGTGCTTTTTTTATTTTGCCTGCTAGCAATCTATAGAAAGTAGTGAATTCATCATATTCTTGTCATAAGAGTAAAAATATTATTTTTGTCCCTATTAATTCTCATGGGTAAGAGGTATATAATTACAGGCTATTTATTGTTGTTAAAGCTACAAATCAGATCTATTTATCTGTGTTTAAGTACTCTTTTGGAAAATAACTTCGGAGAAATCAGAAGTTTCAGAGTTTATCGGAACCACTATGGATATCTTTTATAAACACAAAATGTGTTTGTGGAATCAACCTTTTAAGAAATTAAATTAAATTAAATTTATTTTTTATTTGGGGCACCTGGGTGACTCAGTCGCTTAAGCATCTGCCTTTGGCTCAGGTCCTGATCCCAGAATCCTGGGATCGAGCCCCTCATTGGGCTCTCTGCTCATCAGGGAGCCTGACTTCTCCCTCTGCCTGCCACTCCCCCTGCTCGTGCTCTCTCTCTGCCTCTTTCTCTCTGTCAAATAAATAAATAAAATCTTAAAAAAATAAAAAAAAAATTTATTTAAATGTATACTAATACATCCCAAAGAATTTTCCACGGAACACTAGTCCTGGATATGCTTCCTAATCAAAACCATTTTGTGGTCAAAGCCATTAGCAAAATGCTAACACTCTGACCTCCCTGAGCTGTGCGGTCCTGGTCCTCAGCCCCCTGTGGCTAGACTGAATGGAGATGTGTTGTACACATTAGGTTTTGGCAGCTCAGTACAAAAAAAAAAAAAAAAGGCTCATGAATAACTATCTTCTGTTGATTACACATTGAAATAATATTTTGGATCTATTAGGTTAACATATATTGTTAAACTTAAATTCACCTGTTTCTTTTTTGGCTTTTAAATGTGGTTAATATAAAAGTTTAAGTTACGCATGTGGCTGCCATTTGTGGTCATGTCTCAGATGGCGCTGGTCTAGAAAATCCACCATGCCGACCATCAGAATAAAGGCCCTGAGGAATACTGTAAGGAAACTTATAAAACTTGTTTCGTGCAGGATTTATCACACATACTTGACCACATGTCCTTTTCCTGCTTGCTTTGCTTAACAATTATTAACATCCCCCCGCTCCCTGAACAGTGAACCAAGAAACAATCCTACATGGAGTACAGGGCAATGATTTCATTCCTGAGTCTTGGTGCGGGGGGTGCTGTTCGGTCAGGAGCCAGTGTTTGCCCGGGGAAGCTGGCGGCTCACACACTTGTTAAAGGACTGACAACTGTGTGGAAGAATTCAAATGCCAAACAATGTTTAGGAGCGAAGAGAGTCCGTGTTCACTTCATTCACGTATTTATGGCATTTATGAAATTACACACCGTGCAGCACATTCCTAAGGAAAACCAGGTCTGGGAGCTTCCATCTGTCCACCAAGATCAGCTCTTCCCAAGTTGTAGCTCCTACTTGTTAGCAGATGTTTCGTGTGTAATATTGGAGGCACTGACTCTGGGGGTTAAAGGCATGGACTTTGGAATAAGGGCTCAAGCTCCAGCCCAGGACTCTACCACTTATTAACAGTGTGGGCTGCTGGGGGGTGGGGGTGGGGGTTCTGGAAGCCTCCTTCACCACCTGTAAAACTGATGGAAGAGTTCCCACCTCACAGAGCTGTTGGGAGGGTTATATAAATCAATGCATATGGAGCACTTAACATACTTCCTGGTACCTCAGTGAATGTTTGCTCTCATTTTTATCTTAACAAATTCGGAAGATGCTCTAAACAGATTGTCTTAGGTCTGATATAGACTACTTTTTAAAAAGTTGTTTTGGGGCTTCTTGAGATCAATATGACTATATCTAGCAACCTATCCCTGCCCCCAACACCTACCCACCCAAAGGACAGTCTTGCAAATATAAGTAAGGAAGTAGGATTAAGAAGAATACTAAGCCCTATTTCTTAAGTCCCTGGTGAATCAGCAAGAGTGAGCTTTGCAGACGACTCCTGCCAGTTCAATTCAATTCAACAGACACACTGAAAACTCACGCTGGGTAGGGGGCTGTGGAGAAACACAGATAAACCACATAGAATCTCTGCTCTCCAAAACTCAGAGGCTGCTGGATTGCATAGAGGAATTGACTTAAAAGATAGTAGAATTACTCAAGTGTCATGCTCTGTGGGGAATGGACCTGATTAGCACAAATGCTGACAAGGAGAAAAAACTGTTACAATCAAGGGCTACCTGGCAGGTGATAGGACTGATTATCCAAGCTAAAAATTTAATTTGCAATCCAGTGGCTTTTCCATTAATGGGTGGGTCTGTAACACACTGAAGTCTTTAGGGCATATTTCACAACTTCCTCTTTTTCAACCTCCTACATGCTCTATCTACTTGGTCTCCCACAAATATCATGAGCCTTCGCCCTCCCCTCTGCCCCCTGTGCTCTAGCTTTTAGTCCAGGGCTCGGTTGATGCACCCAGGGATTATTGCAATACTCTAAAGACCACAGCCCTCTTCAGCCTCCAAATACTGCTCTTCATCTTTCTGTAGTGCGGGGCTAATTGTGCCACTTTGCCCGTCCTTCGAGGGTATCTGCTGTTCCTCTAGTCCATGAGTTTTTTGGGGAGTGAGCACTCATTCATTCCAGTGCTGAGAAGACAACAGGAATCGAATGTGTTGAACAAATGATTTTTTTTTTTTGATCAGCAATAACAGGATATATCACTACTACTGTGTATTGTACATACCCTGCCCTAATAACCCGTGAATAACCCATGAAAAGGAATCGTAAGCAAATCCCAGTAAATCATGTGACAAGGTTAGTTAAGTTCATGCACTTTACTGCAATGACAATTGCGGAATAAGCATTGGACTTACCAGTCAATAGGTCCTTGTTTAGATTTTCTCTGCTTAGAGAAAGAATATACTGCAAGAAAAATATAGTAGATACTATTTGCTTCTGGAGAATGGACAGATATGTCTCACATTATTCACTCAGCAATAGGAAATATCTAGCAGAAGGTTGCAAGCTTAATTTTATAGCCATTTAGCCAAGTAGTCTTTTTTTAAAAATAAACACTTTAACCAAACACATACAATGTTCAAGTTTAAACTCAGGCTTTTTAAGGTTTGATACCACAAAACCCAAATCCTCGTTTTATAGCAAAAAAAAATGTTATTTTCACTAAGATAGTTTTGTTTTAACCACATCTCGTAAATCTCACATTTTCATCTTAGGTCTCCAAATCGAGCTGTTAGAAAAACTTCAGTAATGACCGCATCACTAGAATAAACATACTATTTCCTAAAGAGACTACTTTGAAGGCATTCATTTCAACATGAAAGGAGTGGGGAGGGGGGCCCAAAGTATTGGTAGAAGTAAGATCAGCCCTCCCTGGGACACATGTTCTTTTTCTCCGACTTTATAGGACAGTTCAGCAAGGGCCGACTGTTCCCTGAGGCACAGAGGGCACAAAGCCTAGGGCCCACATACTTTTAGGGGTCCATGAAAATGTTTTAATTTTAGTTGATACTAAAGTCAGAAGCAAAAAATATAATGAATATATGAGAATGAATTCAGCCTGGATTAATCTTTATACCAATGCATTCATAAAATGTAATTTTTAATATTTATTGTTTCAGAGAGAGAGGGACCCACAAAGACAAAAGTGCCCACCCAGAGCCCACAAAAGTCGTAATGCAGACTTGCAATTCAGGGTGAGTCTAATCTTTAAAAATTTAAAGCATGTGTTTCCCAAATTTAGAAGCGTCACATCATTTAATGCAAATATGCTAATTTATAAATCTTCACCTTATCCAAAAGTAAACATTTAATATTAACAGCTAAATGTATAGTTGGTGTAAAAATAACTGGGTCATGCTACAAAGACAATGACTGAGGAGGGGCTTCCTGTGTCTTTGTTATATATTAAAATGAACAGGACTTCTTCATTCTCTGCCTCTTTGTTCTGTTTTCCAGTCTTCTGTGTCATGAATCACCTCGTTTCAACAGAAACCACACTTGTTATTCAGACTACGTTAGGAAACATTTTAACTAGGAAGGTTCATTGACTTGGGGAAAATATTCTCTCCATCTCAGTTGCGAGGCTTGGTTGACACCTGCATCATCTGGGAACCGATACGCACACCGGTCCTGTGGAGAGGGTCCCTGTCAATTCTCCCCGGGGTCCAGAGGCAACCTTGTGTCATGAGCAAAAGTTAGAGCCTCCCGCATCAAGCCTCACTTCTCCAATGCCTATTCTAAAAGGATGATCTTCTGAAGAAAAAATGTGAATGAGAACAGACAAGTCTTAACGATACATATAAATCAAACCATCATGCTGTTCTCCTTGAACTTATACAGTGATGTATGTCAATTGTTTCTCAATAAAACTGGGGGGAAAAACCCCTCATCTCTGATGAAGGCTACAAAGAAATAATTCTCATATTCCAGCTCCAGATTTCCTATCTGGATCGCTTTATCAAATTTATTTAATTTATCAAAACAAAAACAGCTACAAAAAGAACGCTGGTTTCCAGCTGACAGCCATACATCTCAAATAACAGCTCAAATGACTACAATTTAATCTATTTTATGCATCATTATTCAACCGTCCTTACTCATCATATTGCATTTTGTACAGTTCTGTGTATTCTTCGCAGCCATGTAGTAGAGTAACTGACCCAACACAAACTGGCTGCTTTTGCCACTTCGTGACTCAATTGGACTGGACAGACTAAATTGTTTCAAGTGAACCTTCACAAAGGTCCTTAATAAAATCAAACAGTAATTTAAAAAAAAAAAAGAACAAATAAGTGAGGAAGTATAAAATGGCCCTGGTAACCAAAAACATCATTAATAAAACCTAAAGGAAGTTGGATATGTAAAACAGTAGTTGCAGCACAGACTTTTTTTTTAATGTTATGTTAGTCACCATGCAGTACAGTATTAGTTTTTGATGTAGTCAAGTATATTAGAAAAACAAGTTTCCACTCTATATCCTAAAAGCCTGCAAACGGGGATGTTTTCTAGGAAAGGGGTGCTATTTCTCCACTTGGGGCATAGGAGATTAGGGGCGAGGATTGGAGAGCTAGGGTGGGTGCGGGGATGGGTGACATAGGTGAAGGGGATCAAGGGTACACTTCTTGTGATGAGCACCTAGTAATACAGGGCATTGCTGAATCACTGTATTGTACACCTGAAACTAATATAACGCTGCACATTAACTACACTGGAATTAAATAACATTTAAAAAATATATTTTTCTGCATCGTTAAAAGGAATTGGGGAGCTCTGACCTGCTCTGTGTATCAGGGAATATTTTGACAGTTCCCAGGGCAATTTGGGAGGGAGATGGCAGGAACCAGCAAGACTGAAGAGTCTGACCCTGGCCCGGGAGAAAGGGCAGAGAAAACAGGTGGAGGAGGGAGGCTTGGAGAAGGGGGGAGGCCAATAGAAGATGGGCTGCCTGAGGATTTGCCGAAATCCTGGGGTCACGGAGAGGGCTTTGCACTTCCACAGGCTGTGGAATTGAGCGATTCAGAACAATTTTATGTTGTTCTTAAAGGGAGCTCCGTGTCCGGCCGCGTTATAAACGTAACAATGCAAACCAAAGAAAGAGAGGTGGCTACAAATTAGCATTAACTGAGTTCGTAAGAACTGAGAATGGCAGGATCCGTGGGCAAGTGATCATTTCCTGCCTCTTCTCAAGTACTGAAGGCCCCAAATGGGAACTCCCACCAACACCTTCACCCTCTTGGCCGTCAGTGGAGAGGGCTCTGCCCCCTTCCGCCTCCCCTGGTGCTGGGGGTAAGGAAGCCAGTTTCAGGCTCAAGTCCAAGTCACTCTGCTCATCTAACTTTTCCTGATATTCCGAACCATGTCTTCCTCCTCAGTCTACTCACACTTTATTGGTTCAGTCTCTGGGGAGGTGAGAGGGGGGATGATGTCAGAATTGGTCTACTTGGCTAATTCCCTGTGAATCCAAGACAAAGGTGGGACAATTACTATGGTCCCTTTCAATTTAACAAAAGCAAGAGTGCAACTAATGAAGCCCCTCAGCGCTCCTGGGAGCACCTTCTACACCGTGGGGTGCTGGCCACTGTGCATGAGGACACCCGCCTTGCGTCACCCCTGATGTGGACCTCGTGTACCCATGCAGCCTATTTCTTCATCAGTAAAGCAAGGCGGTTGGATCCAAAGAGCCCAAGGTTGCTGATCTCTGTAAGACTGTGTTATAGTGAAAGTACGTTATGAGTTTTCTTATCCAATACACACTTGGCACTTAAAAGTTTACTTTTTTTTAGAATTCTGGTCTCACCCAACTCCCCTCCATAGATGGACCCTCGTTTAATTGGGAAAGCGCTATTTTGGCGCAGATTTAATATTTAAACAAAATGTCTGTCTCAAACCTCACTTTCTCTGTGAGGTCTCTGAAAACTAAACCTCCCTCTTCTCTGAACCACACAGCTGAGCATCACTCAGAAGAGTTCTTTCCATAAAAACCTGACTACCATCTGTCCTCACGAGGCTGCAAGCTCCTCTCTGGTCCTCAGTAAGTAGCGCAAGCACAGGGTGTGGTGCACAGGCAGACAGTTGTTTACGGAAAGGATACAGTTAATATGTACAGCTTACACTGGCCCTGCGTGTGTAAATCTGTTTCTTTCCTACAGCACCACGCTCAGTTTGGGGCCGATGAAACAAGACATATTAATTATCCAAAAATGCTTATCTGCCTATGGATGGTCAGTAGACTTCCTTCCGCTTCCTTCTCCTGCCTGGCTAATGCATTAAGACTCTGTACCTATGTTTTTATAACACCAAAATCAATGGGCTATTATTCGAGAATGTCACTAAATGGAAAATTTTGATCCTTCCCCGCCAACCCCCACCCCACATTCCCATAGGCGCTTAGTTTTTGGAATGTTTTACTTTTCAACCACTTTTTAAGCAAACTTTAATTGTAGTAAAACACACATGATACAACATTTACCATCTCAACTCTTTTTAAGTGTACCGTTCAGTGGCATTCATTACGTACACATGGCTGCGCGACCAGCTGAACCATCCATCCACAGAACGCTTCATCTTACACATCTGAAACTCTCTACCCATTAAACAATTGCTCCCCACTTCTCCCTCCCTGCAGGCCCTGGCAACCACCATTCTGATTTCTTTTTTTTATGCATTTATCTACTCTAGATATTCACATAAAGGTACTATGGCATCTGTCCTTCTGTGATTGGCTTATTTCACTTAGTATAAAGTCCTCCAGTTTCAACCATGTTGTAGCAGGTGTCAGGATTTCCCTTTTTTTTAAGGCTTAATAGTTTTCCAAAGCATGTTGTATAGAAAAACCTCCCCTCTCCTCTGGAGAGTGTCTTCTTTACTCTCACTTACTACCACATGCATGACACTTGACACCAGATGTGGGGGGTCCTCCACCAAGCAATTTCTCAGTGACACAAGCTGGCTGTACCACAATTTAGCTATTCTGACACCATCTACCTGGAGATAGCCTCAGATCCCAAAGGTAAGGGCTCAGTCCCATGAGACTGCACCCCCCCCACACACGCACATCGAAGGCCAATGGCAATGTAGCTTGTACCTGGGCTTCTACCTAGTTGGCTATAAATCACAAGTTCCCATGAGGCCCTCTTCAGTTTCAGTGAACTTGGTAGAACAGCTCACAGAACTCAGGAAAACAGTTGATTTACTGTTTATCAGTTTATTATAAAAGGATATGGTCAAGGGTGCAGGTGAACATCTAGATGGAAAGATGTGTAGGGTAAGATATGTGTTCACCCTCTATGGGTATGCTACTCTTCTACCAGCACCTCTGTGTGTGCATGATCCTGGAAGCTCTCTGAACCCCATACTTTTGGGATTTTTATGAAGACTCCATCACACGGACATGATGGATCATTAACTCCACTCCCAGCCCCTCTCCCCACTCTGGGGAAAATTCCAAGCTTCTAATTATGTCTTGGTCTTTCTGGTGACCAGCCCCCATCCAGAAGCCCACCAAGAGTTACCTGATTATAACAAAAGATACTCTTATCACCCAGGAAATTCCAAAGGATTTAGGAGCTCTGTGTTAGGAACCACAGTCAAAGACCAAATATTAGAACAAAAGATCTCCTAGTCCTTTAATCATTTAGGAAATTACAAGAGTTTTAGGAGTTCTGTGCCAGGAACCAGAGGCAGAAACCAATATTTTATTTTCTATTATCTTACATACGTGTACACCACATCTTGTTTATCCATCCATCCATTGATGGACATTGGGTCACTTTTGCTTTTTGACTGTTGTGAATAATGCCGCTATGATCACGAGGGTTCAAATATTTCTTCAAGTCCCTGCTTTCAGTTCTGTTGGATATATACCCAGAAGGAGAACTGCTGGGTCATATGGAAATTCTGTTTTTTATTTTTGGAGGAACCACTAGACTGTTTTCCATAGCGGCCGCACCATTTTATATTCCTACCAACAATGCGCAGGTGTTGAGTTTCTCCGTTATCTTTCCCAACACTAACTATTTTCTGTTTCCCTTTCTGTTTTCTGATAGTAGCATCCTAACAGGGTGTGAGGTGCTTCAAGCATCACACGGAACTTGTTCCCATGAGCACCTGTGCTTTATCTCTTGCTGCCCAACACGTGGTCCATGGACCAGCAGCACAGACACCAACCGGGTGTATTTAGGATGCGTAATCTCAGCCTCCATCCTGGCCCTACAGAATCAGACTCTGCATTTTGACAAGATCCCAGTGGAATCTGAGAATTGCTGATCCGCCTGCAATGGGAGCTCTGTGGGAGCTCAGAGACAAAGAATATAAACCTCACTTGGGTTCTGCCCTTAATAAAATGAGGCCTTGTTGGATGAAGCAAGTTGGGTTTTTCTCTAGTTGATAGATGTTTGGTACATTCATTCTCTCTCAAAGAAACAAACTTAGAAGGTATAAATATTAGATAAAAATACATACTTTCCCCAACTCTGTGTGTTACTATGTAAAGATAAGAAGAACACAAAGCAGGATAATGGATTTTCTTTTGTAAACTACATCACCATCTGGCCTCTGTTGTTGTAGAAGTTATACAGCACTGAAAAAATTTCTGGTTCATTCTATAAATTCCATTATAATTAAATTTGGGGCAAAAGAGTCAGTTTGGGGAAAACCCTCTAGGGTTGTTCTTGCATTTTATGCTCGACAATAAATACATGGTAATCTTCTTTATGTAATTAAAAGGAGATAGGAGAGAAAGAGTGTCCCAGGCCACCATGAGCGATGCATACAGGCAAAAAAGAGCCTAATAGTGATGACAACGTAACTAATTCCTATTGAATGGTTATTAGAAACTGGGCCCTATTTTAACGGCCTCCTGTCAATTAACTTGTTAACTAGTATACGTTTCTGAGTGGTAGGCTGATACAGGCAATGTCAAAGATAGGTCTACAGAGGAAAGGAAGGGCCAATGAGCAAGAGTCACATTCCAGACATTAGACTCAACTGCAAGCAAACACTATCTTCAGGGTAAACTGACCTGTGACTTGGTCCCATAGGGAATTGCAGACTTTTTCCCTGAAAGAGAGTGAATCATTCTTGCTCTCATGGGGATGCCTTGAGATACCACCTGAAATAAAACCAGAAATATCAATTTCAATTACCATAACGTGGCATCATGCAAGTAAGTTAGACATCGGTTTTAAAATGCGATTTTTCAAATATTTTCAAAAAATTAAAAATTAATGCAAAGGATGATGGGAAGCACAGTATGATGGAAACAATGAAAAGTATGTTCCTGCAAATCTTAGGTTTTGATTTTTTTTTTAACCTTTAGATTTTGGAATTGACTTAAATTGTATCTGGTCTAAATCACGTATTACAATTAAGGAAAATGGTTCAGTGTCAAAGAGGTTATAAGTGATTTTTCTCATGATCACAAAAGAGAGCAAGCAATGCATGAGGAGGAAACCCCAGGACTCCTGAAGCCCCGTGCAGAGTGTTTTCCTACACACACACATCTAAGGAAATTTGTATCATCCCAAAGACACATTATCAGCAAAAGTACTCTCAGCAAAATATGTTACTTCTGTTCACATTTCCAAGCGAAATGCTAGAGAGTGAGAAGTTTGGCAACGTTGTTGGAAAATGGCAAGTATTATCTTTTACAAGGAAAATGCATTAACAAGGTACCTGATCTTCCAGGCCAATGGCGTTCAAGGCTTGTCGTCCTCTATAAGAAAGGGCCAAGTTAATGCTTCTTCCACGTGCAAATTTAGCCACTCGGATATCTAAGACATTGAAAGTAGACTCTGTATTATACCTCAGGACAGGCTAAGCATATAACACCTAAACAACTGGTGCAATCAGAACCAAATTAAAAGACCCTTGTTAGCTCCCTTACAGAAAACACTAATAGTCGTGATTTTGTATTAAATTAAATTTAGATAGTTGCGGTTGCAAAAAAAAAAAAAATAAGTTCCTCTTTCTAAAACACTTCTTTTTAAAATCTAAAGAGAAAGATGTCAGAGAATCAGAATTTTCACATCTCACGAGTTTCAGTCTTGTCTTACCTTCCCTAGCTTCATATACATCAACTTGGAAATTCCTCTTTGCAAGGAAGCATGCATTTAATGATCCAACCTAGGAATCAAAGCAATTTATTTCATATTTTTATCTGATTCCACAAATATAGGGAAATTTTACTGGCAAAATGCAACATCACGTGTAATTGTACTTGTATTAGTCTTGGCTGTCCAGTTGATTTATTCAATCACCAGCAGAAAACATCATTTGCAAAAATAATGGGATAAACTCAAGATTAAATGGTATGATTTCAGAGGTAGCTTTGGTGTTTTTCTTTTTTAACTTTTTTATAGTGAGATATAACTTTCATACAGAAAGATCACAAAATATGTACAGTTTACATAATACTTAGAAGGCAAACATCCATATAACTACCATTCTGGTCAAAAACAGAATATCACTGCCAACCCTCCATAGCTCCCACCACCTGCTCCCCAGTTAATGATCCCCAACCTTTCACCTAGGAGTAAATGTTATTCTGAGTTTTGTAATAACCCATCCTTGCTTTTGAATCACATAATTAGAATCACGTTTGTGTATCTTCTCTTCTTTAACTCAACAAAATGCTTCTGAGATGCATCTATATGACTGTACATAAACTCCAGGCCATCCACTTTCACTACTCTATGATTTTCCATTGCATACAATCTCACAGGTTAATTAGCTGTTCTATTGTTGAAGGATATTTGAATTGTCTCTGGTCTGAGAATATTTTTCACACTTTTATTGAGATATAATTGACATATAACATTGTATAAATTTAATGTATACAACACAATGATTTGATAAATGTATATACTATGAAATGATGGCCTGGGAATATTATTAACAATGCTGCAGGGATGAGATACCACCTCACACCAGCCAGAATAGCTAAAATTAACCACTCAGGAAACGTCAGATGTTGGCAAGGATGCGGAGAAAGGGGAACCCTCCTACACTGTTGGTGGGAATGCAAGCTGGTGCAGCCACCCTGGAAAACAGTATGGAGGTTCCTCAAAAAGGAGCTACCCTATGACCGAGCAACTGCATTACTAGATATTTACCCAAAGGATAAAACATAGTGATTCGAAGGGGTACCTGCACCCCGATGTTTATAGCAGCAATGTCCACAATAGCCAAACTATGGAAAGAGCCCAGATGTCCATCGACAGATGAATGGATAAAGAAGATATGGTATATATATATATATATACACAATGGAATATTACTCAACCATCAGAAAGGATGAAACCTTGCCATTTGAAAGGACATGGATGGAACTAGAGGGTATTATGCTAAGAGAAATAAGTCAGAGAAAGACAAATATCATATGATTTCATAAATAAATAAGTAAATAAACAAACAAGTAAATAAATAAATAGCAATGCTGCAAAGAATATTTTTGTACCTGTATCCTGATGCACACCTGCATAATTTCTCTCTAGAATTTTATAATGGAAGCTTAATCCCTGGTCAAAGGTTTATGTATCTTCACCTTTATTATGTCAAACTGTTTCGAAATTTTCTATCAATGTGTTTTCTTACCAGCAGCTTCTGAGAGTCTATCTTTGCCAGCACTTGGTGTTCTCAAACTTTTAAATCTTGTGGTGAATGGGTAAAATAGGAAGGTGTATGGTTTTAATATGACCGATTGCTAAAAAGTTAAACTCTTTTTCATATATTAAGTGGCTATTTGGATCTCTTCCTCGAGGAAGCCTTCCTTGAGTTCCTTGAGTTTTCACAGTGCTACAGGCTTTTCCTTTGAAAAATGTGATGGGTTGAATTGCGCACCCCCAAGCTCATATGGTGCAGTCCTAACCCTGGTACCTTAGGATATGACCTATTTGAAGAGAGGGTCTTTACAGAGATAATTAAGAAGTTAAAATGAGGTCATTAGGATGAGTCCTAACCCAACTGGTGTCCTTCTAAAAAGGGGAATTTGGACACATACAGAGAGGGAAGATGATATGAAGAGACATGGGGAGAAGCTGGGCAACTGCAAGCCCAGGAGAGAGGCCTAGAACAGCCCTCAGGAGGAACCAATATGCTGACACTTTGATCTTGGACTTCTAGGCACCAAGACTATAAGATACTAAAAATCTGTTCCTTAAGCCAATTGGTTTTTGGTACTATGTTATGGCAGCCTGCAGAAACTAATACAAAGAGCTTATCCCAGTTGAAAGTTCACATCTTTAGGGTGATTGTATGGTCAATATGTCTACCCCACTGGGCTGCAAAATGGTTTGCTCACCATTTGATCCCTAGCCTCTACCATTGTGTTTGGAACATAATAAGTACCTGATTAGTATTTGTCAAATGTATAAATGAATGGTAGATATTACATTTTTAAATAAAATTTGTAATGAAACCAAGTCAAAATTTATTGAGCATTTATTATGTATGATTTAATCTACTAAACTTTAGGGATCTAAAGGCTATCCAGCTAAGTCCTTGGGCTCAATAACACCTAATTCAGTTAAGAAGAGACAAATAGATAAACCAATCAGTGCTTAGCAAACCACTTTTGAGTATAAAGGCCCACTTTTTACGTGAACATTTTACAGATCCCCAGCATTATTTAAATTTCTAATATGGGTTGGTTAAAAATATATATATAATGAATTTAATCATAAAACATTTACATATACTGGGGCACCTAGGTGGCTCAGTTGGTTAAGTGACTGACTTTGGCTCAGGTCATGATCTCAGGGTCCTGGGCTCCATGCTCAGCAGGGAGTCTGCTTGTCCCTCTGCTCTCTCTCTCTCTTTCTCTCTCTCAAGTAAATAAAAATCTTTCAAAAAAACATTTACATACACTTTAATAATAATTATAGTTGACTCTTGAACAACATGGGGGTTAGGGGTGTTTGACCCCTGCACAGTCGAAAATCCACCTATAACTTTTGACTCCTTGAAAACTGCTAATAGCCTACTAGTAGCTAGCAGCCTGTTAACCAGAAGCCTCACTGGTAACATGGTAATACATATTTTGTTTGTTATGTATTATACACTGTATTCTTACATATAAAGTAGGCTAGAGAAAAGAAAATCATAAAGAAGAGAAAAATACATTTATATGACTGTACTATATTTATTGAAAAAATCAGCACATAAGTGGAGCCTTCATAGTTCAAACCCAGTTGTTCAGGGTCAATTGTGTATGCTTGAGTCATACAATTTTACTCCATTTACCCAACATTTTGCAAGCCTATAGATTGAGAGACATTTCCTAGCAAAATAACTCTGGACCCAGAGGTGGAAATCAATGATAAAAAAACATAAGGAATAAGTACTTAGAGAACAAACCAGAAAAGGATAAATTTTGCTCCGAGGGATGCAATAGGGCAGACTCTATTTTTCAGAGATGGTGATAAAAATATCTCCCATCCTTCAAGCTCTTCTGTAGTTACGACCTTGACACTCCTTCATCAAAAGATGGAGTTCATTTCTCCATTTCCTTGAATCCAAGAGGGCCTGTGATAGCCTTGATCAATAAAGTGCAGTAGAACTGACACTTGAGCTGTTTCTAGGCATGGTCCTTAACTGGCCTGGAAGCTTCTGCTTCTTGCCTTTTGGAAGCCGGTGATCATGTGGGAAGAGTAAATATCTCTAGGCTGCCATGTAATGAAAAACCCAAACCACAGGGACAGGCCACTTGCAGTTGTTCTAGACAAGAGCCTCAACTGAGCTCTTGACTCACCACCAGCCCATACCAAGTACCTGCTGTGGGAGTGTGCCAGCTTGGACATTCAGCCCACTCAAGCTCTCAGGTGATTGCAGCCATATGTCAGACCATTCTCAGAACTGTGAGGCATAGTGATAGAGTGTTGTTTTAGGCCACTAGGTTTTGGGGTGGCTTGTTACACAGCAATAGATAGCCAGAACAAAGGGATTGGTAAAACAAACTCCATGGAAAACAGTACTTTTCAGTTGAACTTTGAAGAGTGAGACTATTTTGACATCTAGAGAAGAAGCAAGTTGACAAAAGAGTAGGAATCCTTTTGGAAATTTAAAAACAATGCTCAAGAGATACAGAAAAATTATTATTTGAAAAATATTTATTGATTCCCAAGTATTACAAGATTCCTTGCTAGGCATTGAAAGTGATCCAGAGAAAATAGCAGCCCTCAGGAAGTTCACGGTCCTGTCTAGGTCTATCATTTTTTCTAATATTATTTGTATATTTGTATTTAACACATATATATTAATTTTTTTCCTATGTGCCAGCCTTGTGCTAGGTGTTAACGATACAACAGAGAGCAAGATATACCCAGGCTTCTTGAGGGGATTCCAGTCAATTATAACACAAGATGATCAACAATAGGAGAGGACAGAGAAAAGACCCTCAAGCCAGATTACGGGTGTGGAGTGGGATAGGATATGACTTCCTGGAGACCACAAGAATGCACCAGCTAAGGGTGGGTGAGTCAAGAGGAGGGTTTTCTAAGTAGAAGGCACACACGATAAAGATTAAAAGTATCTACTAGAAAGAAGGAACAGAGAAATCGGATTTAGGAAATAATAATGCTCATGTATGGTAGCCATGAAGTGGTTGTTATGCTCAGCAATCTACTCTACCTCATCTTTACAGCCTCATGAAGGAGGTACTGTTGTTATCTTGTCTTACGGGTACTGTCATTGAGGCAAGAGAAGCAAAGTGGCTTACCTAAGGTAACACAGCTAGTGAGGGCTGGAGTTGGTGTGAAGATTCAAGTGGATCCTGTCTGGTTCCAGAACGTGAGCTTTTTATCAATAAATTAGAAGAGTGTCTGAATACCATTGAAGACACAGTTGTAGATGAAGACTGCGAATTTATAGTGGCACCAAGATGTGAGGTTATGTTATATTTTTTCTTGCAGCCTGAATTTCTATGCAGAGGATTGGAACCAAACAGGGTGGGGTTTTGGCCATGTGGATGGGATGGAAAGCAAGGACTTGAAGATTTTACTTGGACTGATGGACAGTAACTCCAAGTTGGATGAAATGGAAGGAAGACAGAGGAGGGCCCCTGAACAGGGAGAAGTAGGAAGTCCCTGTGAAGAGCAGATGTAGCAGCAGGAACTGAGGCAGGAAGTTAGGAGATTTTTAATCAGAATCTGAGGTCTGCCTCTATTATCTTAGATGGGGCAGTTCTGTGGGATGACGAGGTCCAAGTCCAACATGGGTCATGGGACTTGGAGGCTGAAGTATGGTGGAGATGGAAGATATTGGAAGCATGTAGTTCAAGGATGAAGAGGCTAGAGATTCACATGGGTCAGTAATGTGAACTTTGATAGTCGCTCAGGGTGATGGCAGTGCTGGGATATAGATAAAAGATGATGTGAACGTGCTGAAGTCTTCAGGACTGGGGGTAAGTGACTCAGAGTTTGATGACAACAGAAGGGAGGATGGCTTTGGAAGGGAAGGTAGCAGCGAGAAGTAGGAGACAAGAATCACAAAGATAGATGGGGGCACATCTGGGAGATGGGAGGCCTCAGAGGTTCTCAGCAGCTCCCTGGTGGATGTGGGGGCTGAGGAGAGGGCTGCGCACTAGGTCAGAGTTTAGGGCCTATTTGTCAGTCCAGAGGCAGGCACAGGCAGACCCGATTCCTCTTTTATTTCCTCCAGTTTTTACTCCTCTGCTCCAAGACACCTTGACACCTACGCACTTATGTTTGGGGTTTTTTTTGTTTGGTTTGGTGTTTGTTTTTTTGGGTTTTTTGGTTTTGTTTTTGTTTTTTAAATAATCCAGTGGTTCAAGCTTGAGCTCCTCTCACCATTCATTGATACTGTGTCCACCAAACTTTCTTCGTATCATTCAGTTTCTGTAGACTGACGATAGTTATTTTAAGAACTTAGTCCCTATTTAAACCATTAAGTGTGTGGAAAGGTTTCAAATTTAATTTTTACAAAGCAATCCACATATTTAATATTCTGTAAGGCCAACCAAGAAATCTATGCTCAACCATTTGGTTAAAATAAATAAGCCAGGGTTGGGGTGGGGGATGAACAAATGGATCACGAAGGATTTTTAGGACATTGAAAATACTCTCTATGATATTTTAATGGTACCTACATGATATTTTAATGGTACCTACCAAATTCACAGAATGCAGCTCAATGTACACTATGGACTTTGAGTGATGATGTGTCCATGTAGGTTCATCACTTGCACTAAATATCCCACTTCGGGGGAGGATGCTGATAATAGGGGGTGCTGTGCATGTATGGGAGCTGGAGATACTGGGAAATCTCTGTATCTTTCCCTTAATTTTGCTGTGAACCTAAAACTGCTCTAAACAAAAGTTATAATAAATCAGTTTTCCCTGTGCAGCCACTCCTGAAATTATGAACACGTTAATTATTAGCATTTGATGTGTCTGAAGAGATCATGACAAATTGTATTCATTTTAATCCCTCTATCTGATTGCTTTCCGTTCAATTCCTCAATCTGAAGTGACTTCCTCCCTGATTGCTGGTATCACTTTCCCAGCAGTGGTCAAGCTGTCTCCACTAATAGCATGACTTGGTGCCCAGCACAGAACACTGTGTGTCTCAACAACTTTTCCATCACTTTTCACTCCTTTCCAGCACAGCCCTAGAGCCTTTTATGTTTCACTAATCACAGCTCCTTTGATTTCACCACAGGTGATTTCCCCTGTTAAACACAAAAATCTTAAATCTCTTTCTTCCTTCTCTGCTTTCTTCCGATTTATGAAAAATTGCCCGTCTATCTACATTCCTTCCATTTGTGTGTTAAAGACTATCTAGTAAGGGCAATAGCAGTAACAAGTTTTCATTAAGGAAGAGAAAACTGGAAGGCTACAGTGAAGTTGATACAATAAAGTTAATTTCTCCCAAAGGCTATATTGTTCTGTGGCATTTAGAAAACAATTAAGGAGACAATTAAAGGCTAAATGGAGTAAGTCTCCCTGAAGGAAAAGAGAGAGGTTTGAGAAACTTCTCTTTCTTTCACAGCACATAATTCTCACTGTTCCTTTTCTGGTGGAGAGCAGGATGGGGAAGGATATTGATCAGGAGACCAACAGGATCAGGAATGTTGGAATAAAGCTAGATGAAGTAATTTGGAAGTAAGATTAAATATAATCTTGGTTCATGAAAAGTCAAGTGTTGGAGAGAATGAAGGCCTGGAGGAACTCTTACACATTACTAGCGATGACCTCTGACAAATCTACCTTGTCTCCTCAGGGCGTACATCCAGGAGACACATGCCAGAATGTTCAGAGCAGTACTTTTCACAACTAACATACAAACAAAAATACTGGAAACAATCCAAATGGCCATCAGGGAGGAATGAACAAATCAATTATGGCATATTCACACAATGAAAGGCAGTAATATGAATATTTTAGTAATACTATAAATGAAAAGAATAAGTCCCAGATGATTTCATACTGCATGATAGTCTAATAAGGATGAGTAAAGCTAAATCACAGATATACATATATACATAATTTTTAGAAGTATATATGCATATTATTTATGTTACAGATATGAGATAAATATATCACACATACATAAAACCTACATATATATATATACATACATATATATATGCAAGAGAATGATAAACACGAGATTCAAGGCAATGCTTATAATGGGTGAGGGAGAAGCACAGAGGTTGATCTAAGTCACCAGCAATGTGTTAATTCTAGTGTTGAGTGGTGAGTTCAGTTACTGTTGCTGCTTATTATTATTAATAAACAAAAAAAAGTAAATAAAAGTCTTCTCCAAGACCATGGTATGCTCATAGTATGTTCTGAAACAAAGACTATAATTCCAATTCTGTGTAACTAAAGTTCGAGTAAAACTAAAAGAAACGAATACTGGTAGATATTATATAGGTCCAGCCAGAAGGATTAGTAACATGGCTAATAAAGTGCTTTTTTTTTTTCACACCAGAATGGGCAAATATTGCCCAAGTAAAATTCTACTGTTAAAGCTGAAACAGGTTTAAGGCCATTCAAGTTCAAGCACAGAGAAACTAATCTTTCAGAGCCCCATCTATTTTTGTTTGAAGAATGTGATCTTCCTTCCAACTTGTGGTCTTAAACTTCTGTTTTACAAAATCCAAAAGGAAAATACAGAAGAAATCAATACAATAGAGGTTATAGTAAATAAGAGTAACATACAAAGCTATAATTAAGATGAATTAAAGAAAGCCAATATATTACAATTGTAAAACTTGCTTGTTACTTGTTGAATCAGTCCCACACTAGAAGTTAGGTAATACATACAATTATTTTCAAGTAGATTACTTTATGTTGCTCTAACGTGTTCTCTTTACCAGTGCACTGTTAAAACTAACCAAAGCTCTACACACGTGTATTCCCTTACAATAGCAGTATACACTACGGCTACCTGCAAAGCTGTCATTCTCAAATGACAATTTGAATGAAATTTGGTGAATGAAAGGAAAATAAATTGGGAAAATTGGTGAATGAAAGGAAATAAAAAGCAGAGAAGTAACATATTAAGGAGAAATAATGGGAATTAGAAGCTTCATGCAGTTCCGCTCTTTTAATCAGCCAGCCAGCTTGCTAGCAACAAGGGATGGTTTCTGTTGAGGAAGGTCATGTGCAGTGGGAATGTGGTCACCAGTGACCTCTGATCGGGAGCTGCAGTGGGAAGCTGCTTGTTCTTCATTTTGGCTTTAGCCATATTGTAATCCCCAGAATCAAAATATTTTTGCCCCTTCTGTAATCATTTCCCTATGAAATCTGAACCTCCAGGCTTTTGTCCCAGATGAGGATATCCTGCTTTTAATTTTGCTTCTTCAGCTTTCTCTGGACTAGTCACTTTATCTTCCATTTCCTTCTGCTCCTCCGCGGAGGCTGCCTCAGGGACTTCCAGGGACATACGGCTCCCTCTTACCCTGCTTCTCCAGCTCTGCCACGCCGAAGGTACTCAAGTGCTTTTTCCGCTCTACCTTTATTTCCCCTTCTCACTTTCTATAAAAGGGGCTTAATCGGGACGGTCAGTGCCTTCTTTAGTGGTTACGCTGGCAAGAAGGCTAATTAGACCTAAAGATATAAAAGGAAAGGAAAATGTGTGTACACCATTGTGAGCCCACCACAAACTCTCAGTTAAGGCTCAGCTGGCTTCTGAGCATAACCAGACATGAAGGTGGTGAGGGGACAGAGGAAATGGGACCGGGCTGGACACCTGGGGGCAACCCACACTTTCCGTGATGTGAGTTCTGGCAGTTCTGCCTTGACAGTTCTACCAAGTTCACGGACAATGATGAAACATCTCTATATTTGTTCTGAGGTATCCAAAGTCCATTAAGAGTAAATTGTTTTGATCATAGAATAATCTGCACATCAAAAATTTTAATAACAACTAGTCTAGCCTGTTTGTGCGTGAGCAGAGCTCTGAGGAGATTGTTGGTTACGTAATTATGGATTGACCCTTTTGTTCTATTTTTCTGCCTTCTTTTCCTGCCTCCTCTTACTTCCTTCTTTGCAAGTCATGTACTTTCTTTGACCCCATCCTGGCCCACTCTGTTGATGATTAACTTACCATTTAGGAACACTGTTTGAAAATTTCTTTTATGTAAATGCTGAAGTATGCTTCTATGGTGTTTCGCTGGCCTGCTTTTTTTTTTTTTATATTTTATTGGGGTGCCTGGGTGGCTCAGCTGGCTAAAGCATCTGCCTTTGGCTCGGGTCATGATCTCAGGGTCCTGGGATGGAGCCCTGTTGTAGGCCTCGCTGCTCAGCGGGGAGTCTGCTTCTCCCTCTACCCCTCCCCTCTGCTCATGATCTCTCTCTCTCTCTCACGTTCTCTCTCTCTCTCAAATAAATAAATAAAATCTTTAAAAAAATAAATAAATACTTTATTTATTTATGAGAGAGAGAGCACAGGAGCCTGGGTGGGGTGGGGGGTTGGTAAGAGGGAGAGGAAAAACTGATTCCCCGCTGAGCAAGGAGTCTAATCTCAGGGCTTGATCCCAGGACCCAATCCCAGGACCCGATCCCAGGACCCGAGGATTACAACCTGAGCCAAAGGCAGATGCTTAACCAACTGAACCATCCAGGCGCCCCATTGCTGCCCTACTTTTATCAAGAGGATTCGCCAAATTTCCGTGGGTTCCCATGTGACCACTCCAGCAATGATCATTCAAGTGTCCAGTGATAATGAGAAAACTGTACCTTTTAATTTATAAATGCTGACCCTAGTAGGAAGGGGCATGGTGATTATAAAAATGTCATGTATTTTATGCCTCTTTATTATAATGTGCTTGAAATTAACCTGATAGTATAATATTAAACATGTGTCAACTCCTTTTGACTTAATGAAATGTATAAAACTCTCCCTAAGACTTCTAGGCCTTTGTGAGTTTGTCACCAAACAGAAGAGCCTGTTTATACCTCCCACTCATCCAACTATACTTTGATTTCTCAAGAATTGGATCTTTGAACATATGAATGTAATGAAAAGAACCAGATTGTTAGCGGCACTCACCATGAAATAAGCACATAAAAATGTCTTCACACTTGGTTAGTAATGATTCCATCTACTAGAATTGCACATGCTATTATTGCATATGCTATGTGTTTTCATATTTAAACCTTACCCTGAACTCACTAGCCTGTATCATCTGGATGTGGTCTCTGAGGCCAAGCATAGTTTTGATCTTCCTCCTTTGATGATGATGACTTTCTGTGGGGGTTCTTAGGACTTTTTCTCCAGCCTTGATACCTCTCCTGAACTCATCTCTGACTAGTGAACCTCTTTCTACCTGGGGGGTCATGCAGGTCTCTCCCTCTCAACATGCCTCAAATCCAAGTTATTCCCCTCCCTCAAACTTCAAACCTCCTCCTTCTGGATTCCATAGCTTAGAAACTAGCAGCTCTGCCCACTAGTTCATCCAACCAGGATACTTCAGGGAATGTTTAACATCCCTTTCTACTTGCCAATATATATTTAATTAGACAACAAGTCTTGTTGATCTCCTTGAGACTTTTTCAAGATAGACTTCCTACCCTACCCTCCATTCTCTTTTCAGAGAGCCCTGAAAAGCTTTCACCTGAACTACTCCGATGGATTTCCGAAAATCCTTCCTTCCCAGTCTCCACCTATTAAAGCCATGCTCCACACTAGACTAGGTGTCTCCTACAACAAAAATTAGAGGATGCATTTTCTGTCTTATATTCCTTTATTTGTTCCTCATACATCTGTGGGGAAAAGTCCCCAATTTTCAATATGACCTAAAAGATTCTTACATGTGACCGTGACCTCTCTTTTCAGTTCATTTTTTGCCCATTCCCTATCTGTAATAAGCATACCAAAGTTACTGCATATTTCCTGACTGAATATGCCATGCATTTTTACACTTACATGCCTTTGAATACAATGTTCCCTTTGCCTGAACAATCCTTTCCTGCTTTCTCCATCTGGAAAATGTTTAGTCTTCTTTCAAGACTCATATTCTCAGTGCAATTCTTCTTGATACCTCTCCTCCTCCAAAAGACTTATTTGCCTTTTCTTCTGTAATTCCACAGATGCCTCTATGAATATGTGTTTCAATATCTCCCACGATGAACTGAATTATTTATTTACATTTTCATCTGACTCTCCCACAGGCTGTAAGTGCCCAGAGAATAATGATATTTGTAAAGCTTGTATTTTATCATTTTCTATTTCTAGTCCAAACCACAGAACCTGATACTTAGTAAGAAATTGGTATTTTTTTAATAAAAAAATTAGAAAATTAGATAAACATGAAGGAAAAAAGTAATGTTCCACAATCTTACCACCAGAGAGAACCAGTGTTAAAATTTTCTATGGATATAAAACACGTAATATTTCTTTTAAAAATAGTACCAGGTTGTAGATTTTATGATTTTGTTTTAAAAAATGAACAGGATCTTGTGAATATATTTCCATGTCAGAAAATATTTTAAATCAAAATATTAAACAATCGCATTACATTTCATTGTACACAATGCCCTTATATTTGGACATTGAGGTTATTTTAATTTTTTGGCTTGTGAACAATCATATGGCACCCATTCATTTCCTTTGATAAGACTGAAGTAATGAAGGGGCGCCTGGGTGGCTCAGTTGGTTAAGCGACTGCCTTCGGCTCAGGTCATGATCCTGGAGTCCCGGGATTGAGTCCTGCATCGGGCTCCCTGCTCGGCAGGGAGTCTGCTTCTCCCTCTGACCCTCCTCCCTCTCATGCTCTCTGTCTCTCATTCTCTCTGTCTCAAATAAATAAATAAAATCTTTAAAAAAAAAAAAAAAAGACTGAAGTAATGAAATGATGCCCCAGCGGCTCCTGGGCCTTAGCACGAAGGGCAAATAAAGATAACAGCAGAATGAAAGAGGACAGAGAGGAGAGGAAGAAGGCAAGCCAAAATGAGCTGGAGAGAGGATGCTGACAGCTGTGAGTGTTGGAAGATTTGGCCAGATATCTTGGTTTGTTTTGGGAATAGCTACAAAGCAGGCGAAAGAAACTGAGAGTGTGTGGGACAAGTTATTTTTATGGTTTTGTTGTGAGTTTTGAATATCCCCCAGACCGGGTGTTTTTGAGAGACCACGTTAAAGATTCTTCATTGTGTTTTATTTCTCCTAGGTTGAAGAACAGTTGTGTCTCTCAAGGCAAGGCCTCGCTGAGGTCTTGGGCGGATGTATGTGTGGATCATGGACTAACTGTCCGAGAATATCTGGGGCCTATTGAAAAGGAAAGAAAAACAGGCAGTTAAACTTTGAGCTGCCTGAAGTTACTGGTTTCATCTCAGATACTGCTCACAAAGCAATAAATGAAGCAGGCTCTGAAGGGTGAGTTCTCTGTATCACATAGGTCTAACAGCAGAATTTATGGGACACCTTAACAGGCTGTCCGGGTAGCAAAAAAATAATCTCAAAACGTTAGTCACACCTCCTGGAGAAATGGTGATATGGCTAAATAATAAGGGAGACAGCTAGAATAAATTTGTTTGATGAGAGGGATTGGAGCACAAGGAAAGCTACAAAAGAGATTGAGGAGAGCTAGAGCGTGGGATCAAGACTTGTCCTTAGCTCAGAGCAAATTCAGGATGACCTCTACAGCCACAGAGAAATCCATTCCCCTTTTGTTGGTAGAGGGTGCTAGATATTAGTGCAGAAATGAAGTGAGCATTTCTCACATACAAGGCTCAGTGCCTGGGGAGTAGAAATCAAGAGTGGAGTGAATAGAGTTTTATTTACTTTCATATCAATAAAATAAGAATACAGGCTCATAGTAATTATGTTCTTTACATGGATTGTCTCATTAATATTTGCAGAAAAATAAAACAGAGGCCTTGGCACAAGACTATAAAACATTCGATGGTTTCTATGTGTCTAGGATATTGACTTTGGCATAAGTGAAAATTCTGGGTGACATTTGATTTCTGCTTTTATAACAACTAGATTGAGAACAAAGATAGAGATGTGTGGATAAGGAAGGGTGAAAAGGAAGCCATGGAATTTTAGAGTTAAAAGACACAACCATCTAGTGTTCTGAGTGATTTTCTGATTGCAGTCTCAGCTGATTTTAGTCCCCTCGCTATCAGATGCTTTGTCTCATTCAGGTGAGGTGGAGAGATCCTAAGAACAGACTACAGAAACCCAGTCTAGGGCCAATCCAGCACCAAGACACCTCTGACCCTATAAATCCTCAAGAGAAATCTAACATTTTTGACTGTGACATACACCCTCTCCTAGAGTCAAGGTGAAGTTGCTTCAAAGGCAACTTCATGAACAGAGGTCACTAACCTGACTCGAACACTGGGAGAGAGGGCATGATTATGGACAACAAGTCGTAAAGTTCACGAGTCTCCTTATTCTGATGTTTCGAAAGACTTTACCCTCTCAATACCTTTTCAAGGAGCATTTTGCTGATCAAACACAGGGATAATGGATCTCAAAACAATGTGTAGTGGGGTTGCTTGTCGGCAGGGGAGACAGAAGGAAGGCTTCAATGCTACCCTATGATACATCTTTGAACATGGGCTCGGACAGCGGGCCACAGCTGAGCCTGGAATCTTTGGTAGCTCTTTCAGCTAGAGCTCTTGGCTTCACCGCAAAAATGAGGGCTCAAGGAGCTGTAGCTGTTGCTGAAAGAGTGCCCTTTGGCTCCGCTCATTTCTACCTTACAGGTAAACACTGCAAACAGTCACCAGAAGCAGGACCTGAGTAGGAACATAGCTTGAGGATATTGGACAGGTTAGAGAGACTTTCTTTTGACTTCATTGGCTTGTCACTTTGTAAAAACAGAAAAGATATTACTAACACAGAGTACGGCAGCCTGTGTGGCAGTTTTTCCCCCTGAGGCTACAGAATCAGAAAGCTGCACCCATAGACCTCCTTCCAGCCTGAAAGGCAGAGGTTGTTTGTCGAATCCATTTTCAAGATCATCTTTCAAGGACTACATTCCTTATGACACCATTCTGGTGGAAAACATTGCCTTTCTTTTAATTGCCCCCAACTTGTAAGCACATGATTCCCCACTTCTGAAAGCAAACTCATGCACACAAAGTATGTTAGTGTGTTTGACGGTATAAGGCACTGAGATAACCTTTATAAAAAGGAAGGGAGCAGGACCCAAAGATAAGACAATCTCAAGATTTAGAAAAGTAAATACCTTTTATGGGGAAATAAACCATGCATATCAATAACTTTTATAGGATGAAGCCTGTGATAGAGGCAAACAGAACCCTGGGGGCATTTTCAGGAGAGAAAAGGCTTTACAGGATGACCCTTCAGCTTCCCGGAGGTAATGACATTGGCAGGGGGCTTGGGGAGCGGTGTTTCACATAAGGAGAAAATGTCTAAGTCGATACAGTGATCTTTCTAAATATTCAGATTAAAGTTTTTTTTTTTTAAACTTTCACCAGTTTAAGATCATGGTTTCATTTCTTTCACCTCTAGTTTCTCAATAAGAGTTCCTTCCTTGACCTGTTGTGTCCTTCTGACCTCTTTGACTTGACAGGTCTTCAAAGAAAAGAAATTAATTGGTCTATCACAGGGTCAGATGATCACTTACAGTGGGGCAAGGACAAATTCTTAGGGTGGCTTCTCAGTGGGCAAGGCTACTACTGAAAAAAAAATAAGATAAATTCACTGTATCCTTTGGACTTTTTTTTTTTTAAGTTTTACTTATTTATTTTAGAGAGAGAGAATGGGAATGAGCGGGAGGGGCAGAGGGGTAGGGAGGGAGAATTTCAAGCAGACTCCACACTGAGCAGGGAGCCTGACGTCAGGCTCGATCTCTCGACCCTGAGATCAAGACCTGACCTGAAACCAAGAGTTTCAGACACTACCCAAGCACCCCTCCTTTGGACTTCTAAGGAAAAGTTCTCAACTCTGTTGTAGCTTTTCCCCTTAGGGGCTGGGGAGAGCCTTTCATGTGTTAGACAGTGTAAGGTACTAGGATATGGCCCGTTGGCAGGAAGAGATTGGGAAAGGTGAACAGAAAGACACAAGAAAGAAGTTGAGAGAGAAAATTAATTTGTCCTTTGTGTTTTAATTTAACCTTCTTGAATTGCTTTATTTAATACTTTATTTCATGATATGCTCAAAATTCAAGGTTTTGTCCATTGTGACATTTCCTTCATTGTCCTATCCTTAAGAGAGTTTTTTATCCCTCTTTTTCATTCATCTATCAAATACTAACTAAATACTAACAATAAGTCATGTTGGACATGGTTCCAGCCACTGGACTACACTGGTAAATATAAGCTTGTATTCTAGTTGGAGTAGATATTTAATAGGTTAAAATTAAAACAAATAAAGGGTGTAATTCCAGATGCTGATGAATAATATTAAAAAAACATAAAACAGGGAAATGGTGAAGCCAGCCAAGTAGACAGGCTCAGTTCAAGTGGAACCTTTGGTAAAGAGTTGGATTTTATTTTATTTGCAATGGGAAACCATTGGAAGGCATTGGCAAAGAGTTATAATTACCAGACTTACGTTTTAAGAGGATGGGTGTGGCTGCTATGTGGAGAATGTACTGTCCGTGGATAAGAGTAGAAGCTGTGGGACCACACAGGAGGTGGATGAGGGATGATGATGGTCTGGACTGGGATGGTAGCAATGGTCAGAATTGACACTGATTTTGGATATAGAGCCACCAAAGCTTACTGGTGGAGTAAAAGAGGAATGGAGGTCTGCGCATAAAATGAAAAAAGGAATCAAACATGATTCCTAGGCATGAGCCTGAGCAATAAGGTGGATAGAATTCCTTTGCAGAGGAGTTTTAGTTTAGTTTAGTTTTTTTTTTTTGAGAGAGAGAGAGAGCGAGTGTGAGCAGGGACTGGGAGAGGGAGAGAGAATCTTAAGTAGGCTCCACACTCAGCCCAGAGTCCAACTTGGAGCTGGATCCACGACCCTTCATGACTTGAGCCAAAAATCAAGTCAGGCACTTAACCAACTGAGCCACCCAGGCGCCCCAAATTTTAGTTGCTTTTAATACATATCTTCTATGTTCCAGCATAGGCATGTGCACAGATAATGAAGTGGTTACATGACAAAGGGTTTAAGTGTTACTCAGCGAGAAATCCATGGATGACCCCACATATTTATGCCTCCCCAAATCATATATGCAATCACACATTTGTTACCTCCCCTTTGCTAAGAGACCTTCTAAGAGGTGTCACTGCTGTTCCCATAGCCCGAGTCTTGGACAAACGCAACAGTGTCTTAACTGGTCATCGTGTCTTAAAATCTCCACTCCTTCTCCACACACTAGCTCGAGGAGTCTTTTAAAATCACAACTCACTTTCCTGCCTAACGTCCCCCAGTGGTTTCCCATGTTACTAGGAGTAAAATCGAGTCTTCTTGCCCTGCCCTCGTAAGACCCTAGGGGAGCTGGCTCTCTCAGCTCTCCTGCCTCAGGAGCTCCTCTTCTCTAGCCTCACTCTTTCTGCCTTTCTGTCTGCTCCTTGAACACCTCAGGGTTTCTCTTCTGGCTCTTTCCTCTGCCTGGAATGCTTTCTGTAGCCCCGCACATGGTTGCTTCCTCCTATTATTCAGGTCTCTGGTCATATATCCTCGCCTCAAAGAGGCCATCCCTGACCATACTCCAAACAGATGCCTGCGAAGACTTTCTACAGCCCTGCCCTATTTGCATTTCTTTACAATGTCTATCTCTCACTGAAATTATTTGTTTTCTTCTCTGTTCTCTTTTCACTTCTCGGGAACGTTCACCACTGTATTCCTAGTAACTAAAGCAGTGTTGGCAAATAGCAGGCAAGCAGTGACATTGTGGTGAATACATGCATCTCACTTCATGCAAAATTTTGATAGGAAAGACCTGGACTGAGGCCCCGTATAAAGAAATGACAACATATGTCACATGAATTGACCAACATGGCATGTGACAGCATTCGTTAGCATACTGAAATCTAGAACCAGAAATGTTAGAGGAACTTGTCATAGTACTTTGGGTGAAAAGAGCATAAGGAAGGCAGAACAAAAGACAAAATTGGCATATACTTGATAAATAAATGTGTGGTATAAACTATACTAATCTCTATACAGCCTTGAACAGTGTCTGGCACATATTAGGCTCTTAAGAAATTTTTGTTGAGTAAATGAATGAATGAATACCTATGAGCTAAAAGCCTACAAATGAGTACAGCAAAGGTGAAAACAAAATGATTAAGCTTTTACCAATGGTGATACTTATATTCCCAAGTAGGAGTTCTCTTGAGGGGGGGAAATACAGTCTACTTGAGGCAGCCCCACATGAAACAGACCAGCTTTGGTAAGATAACAATGGCAGCGGAGGAGAGACCCGTCCCACATCTTCTAGGTGTGGGGCAAGGCTCTGCAGATTCATCTCCTATGCCCAGTGACAGGGGAGCCCCTCACTCCACCACCTTACATGCTCCATGGGACCAGACAAATAAGTCAGGAGACCAAACAGGTGCTATTCCCACTAGCAAACATCCAACATAACAATTTTGCATTAGCTTTTATTCTTATTATTAGTATAAACTGAGTTATTCACCAAATGAGGCAAATGTTTGGACTAAAATGACTATTGACGCTGATAGCTGTTTTATAAACATAGCCAACATGGGGATGAATCAAATTCAATTTGCTCTGTTTTTTTAAGAAATGCTAAACCAAAATGACCAGGGAAAACAGACACCTTTGTATTTAACGGAGATAAAAAATACCTTTTGTCGAAAAGAGCAAATTACCACTCATCCCATATTTAAAATAGGCGTGTTTAAATATCAGAGAAGTTTCACAAGAAGATGAACAATCTATGTAAGCAATTTATAATAATTATTCAGACTAATGATAATATAACACCACTAACAAGAATAGGATATCCAAATAGAGTCTTACCAAGCCACCACCAATGACAGCTATTCTTTTCCTTCGAATGTCAGATGACTCCATAACTGCCAAAGTGCTTTTATATCAGTATGCAGCTCCGGTCACAAAGGAAACTGTCCCCCTGCTGCTGATTTCCCTGCCTTTATACTGCCCAGGGTGCTTGTTTGAGTCGGGCTAATTCCCCTTGAACTTAGAGCACAGCATTTAACTCCTTAGTGGCCCGAAGCACAATCAGCTCAACTTCAAGAAAAAAGAGAACTCATTGCAATAACCAAATGTTGAAAAATCCAGCCGAGTGAAGACACCCGTTCTCTGTCTTGCGTGTAAGACAGGGAATTTTTTAAAAGCACGCTCTCTTGGTTGTTCTTCTTCTGCAGCATGTATTCTTACTTTCTTTTTCATTCATGATTAACCATGAATGAAACTTCGCTCATCTGAAGTCCCAAAGCATCTTACGCTTCCCTTGGAGAGTGAGGTCGCTTGGTGTCACAACTGATGGGTGGATTATTCTTGTTATTAAGACCAGTCAGGAAGCACACCTCAAGGGTCCTCTCGGATTAACTTTAACAGACCGCCAGGGAAATTTTTTTTTCCTAGTACTAATACTCTCCCGAGCAAGATTTTGAATTTGTCACTAACCACACTTCCCTTTTTTGGCATCAGATGCTAGAAACCTTAGAATCAAATTTGTGCATTGACTCCAGGGGAGGTCCTTAATCCTGTGCTTCTTCTAAACTCATCCCTGAATTCCTATTATCTCTCTACGTCTTTGTCTTCTTTCATCCCATTTTACATGCATATTAATTTTTGGCGCATATTTGTGAATTGAGGGTTGCCCCCCCCCCGAACATGATGTGTAAAATAAAGTAAGAACATAAATGATGACACTTCTTCACTAGTGAGAGCAGGGATCATACAGGTTTCTCCCTGGTGAGGAACTAGTTAAACATCATTGAATAGCGGCCCCTTGTGGATAAGGATGGTTAGAGTTGCTAGAAAACTTTTTTGCTGTTAGGCATTTTTATTTATTTATTTTGAATAGGTACGTAATACATTCACATGGTATGAAATTCAAAAGACACAACAAGAGGGTCTTACAGTGACTAAGCCTTCTGACCCTGTCCCTTGGGCACCTATTTCTCCTGCCCGGAGACAACCACTGTTTTGGTGTCTGGGTCACCCTGTTCCCCTAAAGCCCCTGCCCCTCCATTCCTGTCCACAAATAGTAGTAAATTTTATACACTTTTACACTTCCCCACACCCTATTTTTTCACAACATATAGCTCGAGAATTCTTCCATGCCAATAGATAGAGCGCTCTCTCGTTCTTTTTTTTAAATCACGGGGCGTAACACAAAAAAAGTAAAGTACGCAAAACAGTATACGGTAGTACAATAACTTATTGTAAAGTAGCCATCACTCAGGTCCAGAAAAAGAACATTGCCAGAACCCCACAAATCTATATGTGGCCCTTGCCTACCACCCCTCCTTCATAGAGGCAATTGCCATCCTGACTTTATCACTTTCTTGATTTTATTTATAATTTTACTGACATATATGCATCCCTAAAATAGTTTAGTTTTACCTCTTTTTGAACTTTACTATAAATAAATTCAAGCTTTTTTTTCTTGGCAACTTACTTTTTTTTCTCAATATTATGCTTAAGCTCCATCCAAGCTTTTGCATGTGATTCTAGTTCATCTTTATTGTTGTGTATTATTTATCCATTCTATTGTTGATGGATACTTAGGTGCCTCCAATATTTTAATATTATGAATAATGCTGCTGCCCTGATTAATTTTGTATATACAATGCAGTGCACCCATGTATGAGTATCTCTAGGAATATAGGCCTGTTGTGCATATTTTTAACCTTTCTAAATAAACCAAAGTTATATTCTGAAGTATGGTACTCACTTTTACTTGACATGTAAAAGTTCTAGCTTTTGCATGTCTGGTGAGTTCATGCTCTATCTCATGGTTATTTTAATTTGTACTGGATTATTGATGAAGTTGAGCACCTTTTCATCTGTTATTCACAATTTGCTTTTCTTCTTTTGCATAGTGCTTCTTTTCTTTTGAGTAGTCCTTTTTTTTTTTTTTAACTGACATTGGACTTGAGTTTTATTCCTTATATATGTTGCAAATAATTTCTTTCCTTCTTATACTCTGATACATTTTTCCTTTTTGCTTTCTTAGTGGCCTCTTGATGAAAAGATTGTCTTAATTTTAGCATATGCAAGTTTATCAGTCTGTCTTTGTGGCTTTTACTTTATGTCATGTTTTATAAATATTTTCATAGACAAAATTTCATTTTCTTTTCCAAACGAATATGCACTTTTCCCCAGTACTATTAAGTGACTTTCCTTCTCCCACTATTGGCTTTGTCCAGTGTTCATGTATGTGTGGACCTGATTCTATGTTTCTATTCTATTTCATTCCATCTACTCTACACGTGCCTATACCAAGCCAAATTACTGTTGCTTTAAAATAAGACTTTAAAAAAATTTTATTTATTTATTTGAGAGAGAGAGAGCACGCAGTGCAAGAGAAAAATCAGGAGCATGGGGAGGGGCAGAGGGAGAAGCAGACTCCCCAGTGAGCAGGAATCCCAGGACCCCGAGATCATGACCTGAGCCAAAGGCAGATGCTTAACTGACTGAGCCACCCAGGCGCCCAGGAATAAGCCTTGATATCTTAAAGAATTTTGCCTGCTTTGTCCTTCTTCAATAATTCCCTTGATTATTCTTTGTGCTTTGCATTTCCATCTAAGTTTTAGAATGAGTCCGTGAATTTCACCAAAAAAACAAAAACAAAAAAGAACCCTGTTGGGATTTTTTTTTTTTTTTTTTTTTTTTTACTGAGAGGCTTTCTATCTGGGAAGCATACCATATTTAGCACATTGAGTTTTTCAATCCAGAAACATGGCTTATCGCTCCATTTGTTTGGATCTTCTCCAAGGTCTCTCCAATTTTATACGAAATATGAAAGAAGTTTCACCCTCTTTTGTTAGATTTATTTCTAGGTAATTATTGTTTTGTTTCTCATTTTATTGTAAATGGTATCTTTAAATTCATTTTCTGCTTTTGATGGTATATAGAAATACAATTAATTTTTCTTTGTTGAGTTTGTATCTAGCAACACTGCAAAACTCTTATTAATACAGCCTGTAGCTTCTTTTTTTCTCACCATAATCATCATGATAGTGTTTTATTCTTTTCTTTTCTTTCCTCTTGATTGAATGACTGCCTTACTGTTTTAGCTAGTCCCACAGTTATGTGGAATAGCAATGTATTTCTTCCATTTTAAATAGATAGGATTTCCTAGTTATCCTACTCTTATTGATTTTTAACAAAATTTCACTGTGGTCAGAGAATATGCTCTATACATCTTCAAACATTTGAAATTGGATGGGACTTATTTTAAGGTCAGCAAAAGGTACATATGTATAAGTGGTTTTTTTGCCTGTGCCTGAAAAAAATGTGTGCTCTTAGTTATTGTGTGCATTTTCCTATACATATTTGTTAGGTCAAATCTAGTAATCATGTGTTCAAAATTTGCTTTGCTCATTTGGTCAATTACTGAAAGAGGTGTGTTAAAAAATCTCATGCTTGATTGCTATATTCTGGGGTGCCTGGGTGGCTTAGTCAGTTAAGTGCATCCGACTCGATTTCGGCTCAGGTCATGATCTCAGGGTCATGAGATTGAGCCCTGCATTGGGCTCTGCACTGAGTATGGAGCCTGCTTGATTCTCTCCCTCTCCCTCTGCCTCTCACTGCCCCCCTCTCTAAAAAATAAAAAATAAAATAAAATTGCTGTATGCAAGGAGCTGGAGAAAGAACAGCAAATAAAGCCTAAACCCAACAGGAGAAAAGAAATAATAAAGATCAGAGCAGAAATCAATGAACTAGAAACCAAAAGAACAGTAGAACAGATCAATGAAACTAGGAGATGGTTCTTTGAAAGAATTAACAAGATTGATAGACCCCTGGCCAGACTTATCAAAAAGAAAAGAGAAATGACCCAAATCAACAAAATCATGAATGAAAGAGGAGAGATCACAAACAACACCAAAGAAATACAAACAATTATAAGAACATATTATGAGCAACTCTATGCCAGCAAATTAGATAATCTGGAAGAAATGGATGTATTCCTAGAGATGTATCAACAACCAAAAATGAACCAGGAAGAAATAGGAAAACTGAAGAGACCTATAACCACTAAGGAAATGGAAGCAGTCATCAAAAATCTCCCAACAAACAAAAGCCCAGGGCCAGATGGCTTCCCAAGGGAATTCTACCAAACATTTCAAGAAGAATTAATACCTATCCTTCTGAAACTGTTCCAAAAAATAGAAATGGAAGGAAAACTTCCAAACTCGTTTTATGAGGCCACCATTACCTTGATCCCCAAACCAGACAAAGACCCCATTAAAAGGAGAATTACAGACCAATATCCTTGATGAACATGGATGCAAAAATTCTCACCACAATACTAGCCAATAGGATCCAACAGTACATTAAAAGGATTATTCATCATGACCAAGTCGGATTTATCCCTGGGCTGCAAGGTTGGTTCAACATCCACAAATCAACATGATACAATACATTAACAAAAGAAAGAACAAGAGCCATATAATCCTCTCAATAGATGCAGAAAAAGCATTTGACAAAGTACAGCACCCCTTCTTGATCAAAACTCTTCAGAGTATAGGGATAGAGGAAAAACACACAGTGAATATCATTCTCAATGGGGAAAAACTGAGAGCTTTCCCCCTAAGGTCAGGAAGACGGCAGGGATGTCCACTATCACCACTGCTATTCAACATAGTATTAGAAGTCCTAGCCACAGCAATCAGAAAACAAAAAGAAATCAAAGGCATCCAAATCAGCAAAGAAGAAGTCAAACTCTCACTCTTTGCAGATGATATGATACTTTATGTGGAAAACCCCAAAGACTCCACGCCAAAACTGCTAGAACTCATACAGGAATTCAGTAAAGTGGCAGGATATAAAATCAATGCATAGAAATCAGTGGCATTCCTATACACCAACAACAAGACAGAAGAAAGAGAAATTAAGGAGTCGATCCCATTTACAATTGCACCCAAAACCATAAGATACCTAGGAATAAATCTAACCAAAGAGGCAAAGCATCTGTACTCAGAAAACTATAAAATACTCATGAAAGAAATTGAGGAAGACACAAAGAAATGGAAAAACGGTCCATGCACATGGATTGGAAGAACAAATATTGTGAAGATGTCAATGCTACCTAGAGCAATCTACACATTCAGTGCAATCCCCATCAAAATACCATCCACTTTTTTCAAAGAAATGAAACAAATAATCCTAAAATTTGTATGGAACCAGAAAAGACCCCGAATAGCCAGAGGAATGTTGAAAAAGAAAAGCAAAGCTGGCGGCATCACAATTCCGGACTTCAAGCTCTATTACAAAGCTGTCATCATCAAGACAGTATGGTACTGGCACAAAAACAGACACATAGATCAATGGAACAGAATAGAGAGCCCAGAAATGGACCCTCAACTCTATGGTCAACTAATCTTTGACAAAGCAGGAAAGAATGTCCAATGGAAAAAGACGGTCTCTTCAACAAATGGTGTTGGGAAAATTGGACAGCCACATGCAGAAGAATGAAACTGGACCATTTCCTTACACCACACACAAAAATAGACTCCAAATGGTTGAAAGACCTCAATGTGAGACAGAAGTCCATCAAAATCCTGAAGGAGAACACAGGCAGCAACCTCTTCGACCTCAGCCGCAGCAATTTCTTCCTAGAAACATCACCAAAGGCAAGGGAAGCAAGGGCAAAAATGAACTCTTGGGACTTCATCAAGATCAAAAGCTTTTGCATAGCAAAAGAAACGGTCAACAAAACCAAAAGACAACCAACAGAATGGGAGAAGATATTTGCAAATGACATATCAGATAAAGGGCTAGTATCCAAAATGTATAAAGAACTTCTTAAACTCAACACCCAAAGAACAAATGATCCAATCAAGAAATGGGCAGAAGACATGAACAGACATTTTCCCAAAGAAGACATCCAAATGGCCAACAGACACATGAAAAAGTGCTCAACATCAGCTGGCATCAGGGAATCTAAATCAAAACCTCAGTGAGATAACACCTCACACCAGTCAGAATGGCTAAAATTAACAAGTCAGGAAACGACAGATGTTGGCGGGGATGCAGAGAAAGGGGAACCCTCCTACACTGTTGGTGGGAATGCAAGCTGGTGCAGCCACTCTGGAAAACAGTATGGAGGTTCCTCAAAAAGTTGAAAATAGGGCTACTGTACGACCCAGCAATTGCACTACTGGGTATTTACCCCAAAGTTACAAATGTAGGGATCCGAAGGGGTGCATGCACCCCAATGTTTATAGCAGCAATGTCCACAATAGCCAAACTATGGAAAGAGCCAAGATGTCCATCGACAGATGAATGGATAAAGAAGATGTGGTATATATATATTTATATATATACAATGGAATATTATGCAGCCATCAAAAGGAATGAAATCTTGCCATTTGCAATGACATGGATGGAACTGGAGGGTATTATGCCGAGCAAAAAAAGTCAATCAGAGAAAGACATGTATCATATGACCTCACTGATATGAGGAATTCTTTTTTTTTTTTTTTTAGATTTTTTATTTATTTATTTGACAGAGAGAGACATAGCGAGAGCAGGAACACAAGCGGGGGGAGTGGGAGAGGGAGAAGCAGGCTTCCCGCCGAGCAGGGAGCCCAATGCGGGACTCGATCCCAGGACCCTGGGATCATGACCTGAGCCGAACGCAGATGCTTAACGACTGAGCCACCCAGGCACCCAATATGAGGAATTCTTAATCTCAGGAAACAAACTAATGGTTGCTGGAGTGGGGGGGATGGGAGGGATGGGGTGGCTGGGTGATAGACATTGGGGAGGGTATGTGCTATGGTGAGTGCTGTGAATTGTGCAAGACTGTTGAATCATAGACCTGTATCTCTGAAACAAATAATACATTATATGTTAAAAAAAAAAAAGAAGAAGAAGATAGCAGGAGGGGAAGAATGAAGGGGGGGAAATCGGAGGGGGAGACAAACCATGAGATGATGGACTATGAAAAACAAACTGAGGGTTCTAGAGGGGAGGGGGGTGGGAGGATGGGTTAGCCTGGTGATGGGTATTAAAGAGGGCACGTTCTGCATGGAGCACTGGGTATTATGCGCAAACAATGAATCATGGAACACTACATCAAAAACTAATGATGTAATGTATGGTGATTAACATAACATAATTAAAAAAAAAGATTTCCTTAAAAAAAAAAATACTGCTATATGCTACTGGCAAAACAAAGCTTTTATCATTATGAAGGAACATTTTTATCTCAGGGTATGATTTTTGCCTTAAAATTTAATTGCCTGATATCAATGTTACTTTTTTGTATTTGTGTCGTATTTACCTATTATATCTTTTCCAACTTTTCGATTTCAGCTTTCTTGTATCTGTTTGTTTTTAATGTGTCCTTTGGGAACAGCATTCATTTGAAATTTTTAAAAATTCAATCTATAATTGTTATCTTTTAACTTGAGTCTTTGGTTTTCTGTAGTCTCACTAAGATGTAAATAGGTAAAGATTACGTATCCCAGTAGGGAATCATTGGGTTTCTTAAATATGTGGATTGGTAATCCACATAATCCAATTTACCAACTCTTTTCTTTTGTGTCTAATCGGCTGATAAACCCATCCAGGGAGGTCTCAATTTTGGCTATTGTAATTTTTAGTTCTGAAATTTTTATTTGGTTCTTTTTCATATTGCACTATTTTTAATTTCTAGTATTTATTTCTAGTAGCCTTGCCAAAATTCTCAAGCTTGTCCTTTGTAACTTAACAAACATGATTGCCTTAGGACCCGTGTCTATAATTCTTATTGTGGGTTTGTTTTGATGGTTATTTACTTATTTCGGGGAGTGGGTATATACCCGTGATTTTTAATTTTCATGTGCACATTTATTTATTTATTTATTTGTTTGTTTGTTTGTTTGTTTGTTTATTTTTCTTAGAGAGATAGTGCATGCATGGGAGCATAAGCATGGGGGGGGGGGCAAGGGCAAGGGAGAGGGAGAGAATCCCAAGCAGACTCCACACCCAGCGTGGAGCCCAATGCGGGGCTCAGTCTCATGACTCTGAGATCATGGCCCAAGCTGAAATCAAGAGTTGGATGCTTAACTGACTGAGCCACCCAGGTGCCCCTCCACGTGCACATTTTAAACTGAGTGCTCAAAATTGTATTTGAAAGAAAAAAAATAGGAGTAGTTCGAAGCCTCAGATATCAGTATACTGCTTTAGAGAGGATTTATTTTTGCTTCTGCCATTTTACGGTGGATGATCCAGCACTTATTTGCTGGGTAAAGTTAGCAGGATCTGTCTGTCTTTAGAAAAGTTATTCCTTTGGTATCTATACTGGCCCAGATGAGACTAAACTAGTGACCTTCATTCTGTTTGCTCTCTTTCAGCCTAGGGATTCAAAACTTTTTTTCCACAACATTTTGATATGCCCATTTTGAATGTTATTCACCCGAAGACAAACTCATGGCATATTGGCAGTTGGGCACAGATAAGATATCCTGATGTTTATATGAAATTCTCTGTAATAGCTGGAAACATACCCTTTCTCTTCTATTCAAAGAAGCACATCTGATAGTATGTTATTATCTGAATAACCTTTAATTATTAATTTATTTAATTATTTAAAAAATAACTTTTAAATTTTGATACTTTAACTGTTATGAATGACATTGTTGACTCACCTCACAAATGATATAGTTAAAATGATCTATGACATTGAGATTGACTATGAGGATGCTCATAGATGTTGTTCTATGACATTTCTAGATTATTTATGAGGCGGGTCAAATTACTTTCCAGTTATGGGCCAAAGAAACATGTGTCAAGCAAGTAGATGAGATAAAAGAGATTAGCAATGAATCACACATTTCTTTGTAGCTTGTAAACAACATGCTGGCAGACTGATAGGTAACAATTATTATTATTTTGCTCTAAGTCCTAGCTCTTTTCTCATTTCACTCTTAGTGAACAGATAAAATTACTTTGTACTATAACTTCCAAGAATTTCCCCAGTCCCTGTAATAGGGCGAATGTACTTATCCCTCTATTCTTCCTAAAAGTCAGGTAGAAAGAGTTGCCTTAGAAAGGCCTCAGGAAAGTTAAAGATTATCATACCTTCTTTCTCTGGAGGGCTTTTTCTTGAGGGTGAAGAGAAATTAAGAAACTGGTTTTCCCCCATCCTCTGAGTCTGAAGAACTTGACGCTATGGGACAAGCTAGGGACTTATGGGGTAACTGCTGTGTCCTCCTCATGGGGATTCAGTTACTTGTTAATCCCTAAAACAGGTCATTTCCAACAGAATGACTCCCAGAGAAGCATACTTTATGGTATGCTTTATAAGAGACACTGAATATTTCCACTTCTCTCTGCATGTATTTACAAACCTAACAAATCACTATTATTGGGGAAAAGAAAAGTTTGTAAAAAAACTAAAATTTAGCAGAGATTAATTAATACAGTATTTGCTTTGCTGTTTTCATCATCCTCATACAGTTGAAGTTGACAGAATATTTGTTTGACGAATTCGGCTTGCTCAATAATTGTTTATTCGTTTCGCCATGGCCTCTACGCTTGCAGTTGTCTGCCTGGAACACTCCTCTGTGTTTGTGTGCCTACCTCTCAGCGTTCAGGTCTCAGCTCAAACACAACATCCTCAGGTTGATCTCTCCCTGTAAAAGATGTGCCCCTCCATCTTTCTCTAAACATCTTCCAGCTTGCTTCTTTTATTACATTTACTAGTACATGAAATGTACTATTATATGAAACCTGGTCTGTTCATTTACTTGTTTCATTAGCAAGTAGATAATAGTGGAAGTGAAGAGGGAGGAAAGTAGATGGACTCAGATATAATTTTGAGGTAGAATGGCCAGGATTTGTTGGTAAATTGGGCACAGTATCTGCATTGGTTGGGGAATGGGAGCAGAGTTCGGAAATCAAAGAAGACTCCCAGGTTTCTAACTTGAATAATGGTAGTACCATTTACTGAGTATGAAAAAATGGGGTGGGGATGGCAACTAAGACTTATCCTTTGGCGTATTATCAAGTTTGAGATATGAGTATTGAGTTAGGTAAATAAATAGGGATATTAATTATACAGTTGGATACATAAATCTGAAACACAGAGGAGGAGTCTAGGCTGGAAAAATTAAGTCTGGGGGCATCAAGTACATCAGCATGAAGATGGCAATGAAAATCATGCGAATGGATAACTCACTTCATTATAGAGGAATGGCTGGGAAGATGGTTGAGAAAGAGAGTAACATGTGTATTTCATTACTATTTACACAAATTTTTTTAAAATGCAGAAAACAACTGTACATATTTTACAAGAATACATATGAATAAAATGATAGAAATAAACACATTATAGTAGTTTTCTGGGGACCAAAAGGAGAAAAAGTGTAGGGGATGAATAGAAAAGGAAAAAAATAGTGAAATCAAATATAACTGAACCTTATACTCTATAACGTGCTATTAAGATTATGGTTAGATCAACCCTCTGTACAGGAGATCTACTAAAAAATTTTAAAGAAAAGGAAAGCTCTTCTAGGACTGAGCCCTGAGTCACTTCCTCATTGATAAGTGAAGAGCTGGCAAAGAATAGTATGAAGAAGTGGCCAATGAAGTCAGAGGGCAGAGTTCAAAATTACAAAGATCAAGAAAGATAGTTCCAAGGGGAAGGCGTGTCAGTTGCATCAGTGCTGCTGAAAATACAGAAAACTGTCCATTGGACTTGCACTGGGGTTAGTGCAAGGCATTGGTGACCTTGACAAGAGCAGTATCAGTGCAGTGATGCTTACTGAAGGCAGCGGGTGACTGAAGCAGACCCTCCTATTGAGAGAATGAGAGGTGAAGCGGTGAAGACGGTGCATGAGTACAGTATGTCCTAGAAATGGGCAGGTAGCTGAAGTGGGATTCAAGTTCAAGGCAGGTTTGTTTTTTAAACATGAGGGATAATGCAGCAAGTTTACAGTATTAGTTCTGGCAATGGTCCAATAAAGAGAAACTGATGACAGAAGGAAGAGGGTGGAAAATTTAAGGAACAATGTCTTTGTGAGGGTATGGAATCCAGCACATTAGTAGAAGAATTGATTTTTTTTCCTTTATTTTTCTTTGGAAACGGAGAAAGTAGGTTAGCTTGTGTTGTTATTGCTAATTTTGGTGTTTTTCAAGGTTATTGTATATGCACATAGTTTTAAGAATCAAGAAGTTCTTCAAGACATTCTACATAAGCAGTGATCGCTCTCTACCCCTCTGCCATTTGTCCCCACACAGATCCACCATTTCCAGTTCCAAGTATATGTCTAGGACTCTCCTCAGTAACATTCCAGTACTTATTTCTTGTTTCTTTTAGTTTGTGGTTGTAGGTCATGACTTCCCACTATCAGAAATGAGGATTAATGTGTTTTCATCTCTCTTTTCCTTTAATATTACATCATAATTTTGGTTAGGTCAATATTCAATATTTGATTTATTATAACTATGACCATTCAAATTTAATAATGATTATTTCTCCTTTCCTGAAAAATACAACTATTTTTATTTCTTGGTTTAATAGTTGTCTTTTTTTTTTCTTTGCTGAATTTTCTAAGACTTATCAGAAATTCAATTTCCAAATTCTCCCTCAGTTGTCTAAATCTTTCATGAATATATATTCAAGGCTTTAAACATTTTGTATTCTGGATGAAATATCTCCTGGAGGCTCTGATTTGCTTCAGCCTGCTATGGTTGCTCTTTATGATATGTGCAAGTGGTCATACGTTCATTTAGAGAATTTTCCATGTATGTTGCCTATGTTGGAGACTCTCTTTTCTGAAGCTCATGACTGCCTCTCCCTTGGCTTACTGCCTAGTTTTGGTGGAACACTCTCTCTGGGGATTTTCTGAAAAAGGATAGATGGGAAGTAAATTCTTTGAGACCTTGCCCATGTGAAAATATTTTTATTCTATCCTTACACTTGATTTGGCTGGGTATAGAATATTAAATTGGAAATAATTTTCTTTCAACAATTTGAAGACATTAGTCAACTGCCCTCTAGCTTCCAATGTTGTTGAGAAGTCGTAACGATTCCTAATCTTTATGAGGGGGCTTGTTTGATTTTCTTTCTAGAAACTCTTCTTTTTGCTCTCAGTGTTCTAACATTTCTCATTGATATGACTTATTCTGTCCTGTGTTCCCAGTTGTTCTGGGCACTTGGTAGGCTTTTACTCTGAAAACTCAGGTCTGCTAGTCTTAAGATATTTTCTTAAATTTAGTTGTTCAATGGTTTCTTGTACATTGTTTATCGAAGTTATTGGGATGTTGGACATACTGAACTGTTTCTCTAATTTTATTAATTTATGTCTCATAAAATAAAAAACTTATTTCACATGGACAAAACGTTGTATCCTAAATTGAAAATATATGGTGTCAATGATTAACTTAAAGGTATTTATATTACATTTTCATTATTAAGTAATGTAATAAATGAACCAGCCATTGTTTCCCAAATTTCAATTATGGCATAACACCGTCATAATAATATACTTAATATTTTGTTTCAAATTGATGTACATTTTATTTAAATAAAAATGTAACTTTATATTATGGCTGCAAATGAAAAATTGGTTTCATTGATGAGTAGAAGGGAAACATAGGAATTGTAGCCGAGGGACATCTGGGTGGCTGAGTTGGTAAAGTGTCCAATTCTTGGTTTCCCCTCAGATCATGATCTCAGGGTTGTGGGATCGAGCCCCATGTTGGGCTCTATGCTGAGCATGGAGTTTGCTTGAGATTCTCTCCCTCTCCCTCTGCCCTTCCCCCGTTCGCACGCTTGTGCACTCTCTCTCTCTAAAATAAATAAATAAAATCTTTAAAAAAATAGAAAAATAAAGAAATTGTAGCTGAATTCTATACCTTAGATAGATATAGCTATATAGATATAGATAAAGTTTCACCAAAGACTTTCCCTCTATTTTTACAAAAAGATATTAGCAAGTGTTAGAGAGGTATAAAATATACACCTGCACCAAAAAAAGAGACTCTTTCTTACTAAATGGGTAGGGCTGAAAGAAAATAAAAAATGGGATAATGATCAATATTAATTAATGTTACATTCCTGGCCCACCTACAATCACCAGGGTACCAAGATTGATATACATCCCACTCTTGCAGAAACTCTGAACTAGATTTCAAGTCAGGAAATTGGGAAACACACACACATACAACACAGTGAACTAAGTGAAAATAAGAAGAAATTAACCAAAAAAAAGCATATTTTAAAAAACAGAAAAAAAAGAGTTTATATATGAAGCCATAATTCCAGTTCTAGAAAATTCAAATTATCATGGGAAGATGAGCTGGGCTCCTCCCCTAACAAACTCCTAGTGATGACTGCCTTTTCTCTACTCTGAGAAACAGGCTTACCAGAGATCATGGGAAATTTAAAAAGTGTCTAGAACAACCAGTTACAACTTTTAAAAATTTAATTCTATGAGTTCTATAAAACAAATATGCAATATTCCCAGCGATTAAGAAGAACAGCAAACAAGGCAGAGATAACTCGTTGGGCTTGGAGACCTAGAAAGAGGTGGGCTAGATGGGTAGCAGAGTGCCAACTAGGAGGAAGCAATCCAATATCCCTGGACTACATTGCAGGGTTGCCAGCAAACAGGGATTTATACACATGACTCCTTATATGAAGAGTCTTGATCTTCCTGATGTAGGCAAAGATGCTGACTAGAGATGAGAATGAAGAATAAAATTGAAAATGTTCCTCTCTTAATGACAAGTAAGCCTATAGACCACATTCAGCCCAGACTGGAACTAAACCATGAAACTCACTTGGGAATGGCAGTCAAAGTCCGCTGAGATTCTGAAAATAGGACATAATGTTGTGAATGCTGAGCAAAGGGTTTAATTTATAATCTAAGTTTTATACCACTCTAATATTTCTGTTGCGGAAAGGTGACAAAGTATAATGAAGAAAGGAAAAAGATATAAAAAGTGGGAAAGCAAGAACTTTCAAACATATGCTCAGTAAATAAATATTTGTAAATGTGTTCATATGAGTGTCTCTACTCTTTAAAAATTTCAGTGAACAACACTGTCCATTAGAATCAAATGAAAATTTGGCGGTGGGGAGCACCTGGGTGGCTCAGTCTGTTAAGCATCCAACTCTTGGTTGGCTCAGGTCATGATCTCAGGGTCATGAGATTGAGCCCCAAGTGGGTCTCTGTACTCAGTGTGGGGTCTGCTTGTTCCTCTCCCTCACCCTCTGCCTCTGCCCCTGTCCCTGCTCATGCATGCAATCACTCTTTCTCTGTCTCTAAAATAAATAAAATCTTAAAAAAAAATCAAATGAAAACTTTTTGTATGAAAGACAATTCTAGAAAAGTTGTATTACCATGTTATGTTGAGTATAGCAAAGGGAACTCACATAGGAGGTTTGTCTTGAGTGGCAGCAAGACTAATGGATCCCCACACCCACCTTCCAAATCTTAAAAGTTCATAAAGAGGTCCTAAGTGGGCTCAGTCATGTGTACCATGAGGGTGTTTTCAACACATCACCATCTCAAGGCTGTGTCCTTGGAGCAGGCTCTGGGAGCAGGAGAGACATTCCAAGGACAGGGGAGGGGAAGAGTTTCCAAGTACACCGGTCTAGCTCATGGGTCAAGCAGCAGTCACATCTTTTTGATAAAATTCTGCAACAAAAGGGCAGAACCAAGAGAACAGAAGAGAAATAAAATTACAACAATTAGATTGTCTAACTTGGAATCTGTTCTATTGGTGGGTTTCCAGTTATGTAAGTCCATCTGGGCCAGGTATCTGAGACAGCTCACCCACAAGGCTGAGAACTGATGCTGGCTGTCAGTTGGGAGGAGAGCCTGGGCTGTTGGCTGCAATGCCCATGCATGGCCTCTCTGGCATGACTATCTTAGGGTAGTCCAACCTTTTTACGTGGTGGTTGGCTCACCACAGAACAAGTATGTCAAGAAACCACAAGGAAGAATCACGATCTTTTCTATTCTAGCTTTAGCAGTCACTTTTCTCAGATTCTGTTGGTTATTAGCAAGGCATAAGGCCTGCCAATATTAAAGGGGAGGATATTTAGACTCTCCTGTGGCAAATTCACCCTGTAGAAGGCCATATGGAATGGAAGATATTGTTGTGACCCTATTTGGAAAATAAATTTTGCCAAAACCCATTTATTTTTTAATCAATTATTTTTAATCATTGTGTGGTACCAGGTACTGTTTCCTGAGAAATATTAATAATGATATAGAAAATAAGTCCCAAAATGTGCGTGTAAAATAGTTAAGATTGTGGCCTAGTTGGATACTCTTCAGCATGAATTTTCTCTTCTGTGAACAGGAATAATAGGACCTACTTTGCAGGGCTGCTTTGACTTTTAAAAGAATTAATACCTGGGGTGCCTGGGTGGCTCAGTCGTTAAGCGTCTGCCTTCGGCTCGGGTCATGGTCCCAGGGTCCTGGGATCGAGCCCCTCATTGGGCCCCCTGCTCAGCAGGAAGCCTGCTTCTCCCTCTCCTGCTCCCCCTGCTTGTGTTCCCTCTCTCGCTGTGTCCCTCTCTGTCAAATAAATAAATAAAATCTTAAAAAAAAAAAAAAAAAAACAATACATAAAATGTTTAGAAAATTTTCTGGATTGTAACATGTATCAGCAGGTGGTTGTTGAAAAGGATTAAAATAGACCATTTGCTAAAAGTCTACCAATTTGTATTTAAAAATATTAAACCATGTGGTGGAAACAGGAGATATGTTCAAAGAAAAAAATGAAACAAAATTATCCAAAATAAAATGAGAAACATGCATGAGGCAAATAATAACCAACTAGCATAGAAATATCAATATTGAGGGGTGCCTGGGTGGCTCAGTCATTAAGCATCTGCCTTCAGCTCAGGTCCTGATCCCAGGGTCCTGGGATTGAGTCCCGAGTCCCGCTCCCTGCTCAGCAGGGAGTCTGCTTCTCCCTCTCTCTCTCTGCCCCTCCCCCCCTGCTTGCTTTTTCTCTCTCTCTCTCATAAATAAATAAATAAAATCTTAAAAAAAAAAGAAAATGTGATAAAGAAAATGTAATAAACCCCTGTGATAGGTAAGTTAAAAAGATCATGGCTAGGTCAGAGGTTGGGTGGAAGGCCAGGGGATGGTTCTGGTACAAAGAGATGATGATACAGTGTTGGAATCAGTCTCCCAAGCAAGTCAGAAGGGGTGTGCAGGTCTCAAACTCAGATCTCCTGACTCTGTGGGGATATTCTTTCTGCTAGAGGCAGAGAAAGAGAGAGCGAGCGAGCATAAGCATAGGAAGTGGCAGGCAGAGGAAGAGGGAGAAGCAGTCTCCCCATTGAGCAGGGAGGCTGACATGGGGCTCGAACCTTGGACCCCTGGGACCACGAGCTGAGCCGAACGCAGACATTCAGTGGACTTAGCCGCCCAGGCGCCCCCCAACCCAAGAGCTTTTCTTTAAGTGGATTATATCATCAAGATTTACCATATTAGAAATTAAAACTGAGAAAAGTAAAAAAAAAAAAAAGATCATAGCTAGATCTCAAAAACAGTTCCATTAAAGAACAGTAAAATTAAAAAATTTTAAAACCATTGATTTTGCATATCAATATGCAAGGCAAAAAATACACCAGTGAACTGAAAGGATATGGAGCAAAATAATAGTTTCTGGGAGGATGGGAAGAAAATGCCTCTCTAATATCAGTAATTTGTTATCTCTTTTATTTTACAAAGGATATGGAGCAAATGCATCAAAACATTAGCATTTTCTGGGAAGTGATAGTTAGTAAATGTTCTTGCAGTTTTCTGTCAAACTGATGACAACACTAACACTATTATCTTCACACTAAACTTTGTGTTGTTTGCCTTTTAATGGTGAGAAGCCTAAGCATGTGGGATAGGTGGTTCATTATTTCCTAAAACCACTGCATTATCTTTTGATTCTGAATTTCTTCTGTCCTGACTTTCTAACTTTTTTTTTTTAAGATTTTTTATTTTATTTATTTATTTGAGAGAGAGAGAATGAGAGAGCACATGAGAAGGGGGAGGGTCAGACGGAGAAGCGGGCTCGATGCGGGACTCGATCCCAGGACTCCAGGATCATGGACCTGAGCCGAAGGCAGTCGCTTAACCAACTGAGCCACCCAGTCGCCCATGACTTTCTAACTTCTAAGTAACTGTTGGTTTCACTTTTTCATCAAGTATTCTAGTAATTTCTGAATCATCAGTTGGAAGAGACACTGAGGTTTAAAGAGTTCAGGTGAGGTTTTAGAGTTTTGATTGCAGGGCAACTATCATGCTCTCTCATTTAAATTCTCATATTTTAAATATATATGAGTCAAATTCATAAGCCACAAAATAACCTAAGCAGTGTTACCCAGAGGTTTGGCAAAGACTAACTCTTATAAGCTTGGCTTTCCAGGTCCTGGACTTTCGACTTCTAGACATCATCCAATGGTTTTCTTTCATCATTAACTGTCATCTAGTTTCAAGCAACAGACAAGAGAAGCAAGAAGAGATAAAACTGTGGGTCAGAAGCAATTTACTATCAGTTCGTGCTTTTCTGTCATCCTATTATACTAAAACAATATGCCTTTAATGTGAATATGTATATATTATCAATGCAAAAAACTTGGAGAACGTAAATGTAAATAACAAAAATTTAAAATCACCTATAATTATAGACATCTTCCTCACTACACTTTAAAACAGTGTTTTGTTTTTTTTTTTTAAGATTTTATTTATTTATTTGACAGAGACAGCGAGAGAGGGAACACAAGCAGGGGGAGTGGGAGAGGGAGAAGCAGGCTCCCTGTGGAGCCGGGAGCCCGACGCGGGGCTCGATCCCAGGACCCTGGGATCATGACTTGAGCCGAAGGCAGACGCTTAACGACTGAGCCACTCAGGCGCCCCTAAAAGACGGTTCTTAAGTGTACCCGTTTAGAAGAGAAAGGAAACTGCAGAGACCTCAAAATGACTTTTTTAAGTGTCGGCATTATAGATTATTATTTCATCGTTTATACTTTGCTTCGATTTCCACAATTTCTATATGGAAGATGTAATCTGGAAGAAATTTTAAGATTTCAAAGAGAGAACCAGTAATGAGTGATTACATGATAAATACTTCTTTCTAGAATATGTCATTGACCAAACCACGGATTCATTCATTAGCTAATTCTCCAGACCTCCCGCCTCATACAGCGATCAAACGGTTGCAAAGAGTAACCTGAACCTCCTTTCCCATAATTCCTCTCTAACGAGTTTCCCATGAATCCGAGGGCTTCAAGGGTCCGCTCCACAACAAGGAAGTTAGCCCGCCTCCTCACTCTTTACTGGCCATTCACGATTGGTCCCGCCCCCCCCGCTGGGCTTGGGGCTGCTGATTGGACAAGAGTGAGGCGTCGTGGGCGGGACGGGTTCTGACAGCTCTCGCGGAGGCGTGGCCTCAACCACCCCCAAATTCTACCCAGGCTCCCGTCGTACCATGTATCGCGCCGTCCGGCTCCTCGCGCGCTCGCGTCTCCTCGTGCGGCCTCCAGGCTCAGCCGCAGCTCCCGGCCTCAGAGCGGCGGCCGTCCTCCCACTGCGGCCCCCGAACTTCGCCCGAATGGTGAGCGCGGGCCGTCCGAGTCCCGGCCTTCCAGCGGTGACCTTCAGCCCTCCGCTCGCCGGCCGGGCAGGCGAGAGGGATTCCCGGGGCGTCCCGGCAGAGCCCGGCGTGGGCTGCGTGCCCGCGTGGCTGGCTTCCGGGCCTCGCCGTGCCGCCTGCGCCCCGAGTGAGCGCTGGGGCAGGGGCGGCATCCGGCGGCGAGGGTCCTGCGGGGCTCCCTCGGGCGTTCCCGGGCGGGTGGGGTGTGGGGGGCGCCCCGGCGGCGGTTACTGCTGCGCTCCTGCCGGTGCGGAGGCCCCCACCCTGGCCGCTGCCCTGGGGACTGTGCCGGGCTGGGAGGCGGGGCGAGGGCCGCTGCCGCCCCTGCCCCTTAGCAGGCCGGCTGCTGATGGTCGCCTCTGACCTGTGGCTTCTTATCACCGCTGTGTGGCGATCTGCTTTCAGGCCTCCAGGTGGGGTTGAAGGTTCTCAGGAACTTAAAAGATTTTGCTTTTCATGAAAATTGCCTATTTCGTTTGTTAGGCTGACTGTGGTTTCCCCCACTTTTGTAAAACTTGAAACTCGTGGAGAGGGACAGTGTCCTGAAGTATGTTAGGGGAGATTGGATAAGATCTAACTGTAGCTAAGTCAGTACTTTTTATTCAGAAAGACCTAAGGAACTTAACAAGGTCCAGGTTCAAGTCTTTTGCTCTTTAGAGTAGCACCTTCAGTAATTTGGGCTTTAACGAGCATTATAAACACTTATGCACACGTGTATTGTTAGGAAAAGTTTGGAAAATAAATGTAGTTTAGGAAGAGTTAACAGTTCTGCACAGTCCACTGTGCTGTAGTATGAGCTTTGCAGTCAGATGTGGTTTCACATCCTAGGCTGCTACTCAGAGTTGGAGTTTGGGGCAACTTGTCTTTGTGCCTCGGTTTCTGCATGTAAAATGGAAATAAGAGCAGGTACCCAGCAAGATTGCCCATGTGAAAGTACTTTGTGTTTGGGAAATAGTGAGTGCTCATTAAATTAGTGCCTCCATCTAGCGTAATTCAAAGGCCCAAGATATTTTCTGAACTATAAACGTGAAGGTAATTTCATGGCATTACTATGCTTGAAACTACAAAATCGGGGGTGCTTTATGTTCCTGCAACTCCCTGCTCTAATAATTTTTTTTTTTTAAGATTTTTTTTTTTTATTCATAAGAGACAGAGAGAGAGAGGGGGGCAGGCTCCCCGCTGAGCAGGGAGCCCGATGCGGGACTCGATCCCAGGACTCTGGGATCATGACCTGAGCCGAAGGCAGACGCTTAACCATCTGAGCCACCCAGGCACCCCCTGCTCTAATAATTTTAATGCATTTTAGAGCCTTTTAAAAATTTATGTAGTTTTTACTAATTTAGTGTTTTGTAAAAGGGACTCAGAGACTGGAGAACTGAATCTGTCCTGCTTTAAATGTTCAAAAAATAGCACTGCCTTGCTTTTAGTGTTGTAATGATAGCTAAGATCAAATGAAGATAGATTCTCCCCCCTAATTCTAAATATATCTCTTGCCCTTTAAGCTCCATTCCAAAAGCTTTGTGTTGATTTTATGGAGTTTTTATTACTGCTACTGTTGAGAATTTACATAACCCTAAATGCCCTAAGTTACCTTTTATCTAAAAGAACACGAATGTTTATCCAGTAGGAAGATAATGTATTTATTGAATGCCTGCTATGTATTGGGCCCTATGAAAAAAAGACAGTCATTACAGGCATAGAGTTTAGAGACTAGCAGGGGAGATTAAATAAGCAAAGAAATGATGCGCAGTTAGTTACCATGTGATAAAAACTACCCAGGAGAAATAGTGCAGTGAGAGTAAGAATGTCTAATGGAGAACAGCTATGATACTGCTTTGCTAGCATGGTGGATAGGGAAGCCGTACATCTTTTAAAGTCACTTTTCTTTATTTCTTTAATGATCTGCAGAATGGCTGTAAAGTCTGGAAACATAGATAATATCTTCTGTATTGCAATGTAATATCAATAAAACATTTATTATGTAGGGGCGCCTGGGTGACTCAGTCAGTTAAGCGGCTGCCTTCAGCTCAGGTCATGATCGCAGGGTCCTAGGATCAAGCCCCGAATCGGGCTCCCTGCTCAGCGGGAAGCCTGCTTCTCCCTCTGCCTGCCTCTCTTCCTACTAGTGCTTCTATCTCTCGGTCAAATAAATAAATAAAAAATCTTAAAAAAACATTTATTATGTATTTGCCAGTATTGCAAGACTTGGTAACCCTACATTTTTTTTTTTTGGAAGGAAGCAGAAGTTTATGAATTTGAGAAATCTTTTTTATTATTATGTTCAGTTAGCCACTGTGTAGTACATCATTAGTTTTTGATGTAGTGTTCAGTGATTCATTAGTTGCGTATAACACCCAGTGCTCATCACAACACATGCCCTCCTTAGTACCCACATTTTAAGACCAGACAGACTTTTTCAGAAAGAAACCGAAAACCCGAACACAATGAAGTCAAATAGTGGATTTTTATATCTTTGGATAGTCCTTTTACATGAGAAATGATTTGGATTTTCTTGAATACTGAAATACTCTTTTAACCCACTTTAAACAGAATCTGAAAGGCATTTTGTTTCTTTAGGAGATTTCATGGTTTAGTTAATGGTTATCTTACACATGAATGTACGTGGGAACATCTTAGAGGCTCAAGGCCCATATTTTTGACCTTTCAGGTTTAGACTGGCATTCAGATTTTGAGAACACCTCATTAATTTCGGAGGTTCCTGGGGTTAGCAGCTGCCTACAATAGTACTTTGTATTTCTAGGGCGTAATGACAATAAGACTACAGTGAACATGACCATTACCCTTCATGCTTCTCCAGAAGGGGAGGTGATTTGAAATGAACACGGATCTCACAGGAACCCGTGGCAGATTGCACTTTGTGCCTGCCCCGTGCCTGGCCAGTTAAACTTAAACCATGGCGTTACCTTGAAGTGATAAACTGTCTTCTGCTAGAAACTCTTTCTGAATTATGGCATGTGAAGGCACGGTTTTCAGAAACACTAGTTTTTTGTAATAGTGGATTATGTTGTATGAATTAAAAACATGTATTTAAGAGATGCCATTCATCGCTTCATTTTTCATCAAAAGCACTGATCATTTTCTCATTAATTCAGGATGAGCATTCCTCCTTTTCTTGCCCAAGCCACTGGGAAGAGATAATGTACAAGATAATGTGGAAAATCTTGAAAACAACACGAGTGCTTTTCAGACCTTAGGTGGACTCATTAGTGGAGGGTGAAATCAATGTAGTGGGTAGTTACCAACATTATTATTATTATTTTGACAGAATAGAATGGCATAGAAGAAAAAATTTTCCTGCTGTTTTGTGAAGTTTTTGTTTCAGCCTTGTGTGCATATATGCATGTGTTTATGTAGTACCAGATCACTGTATAAAGATCTTTTCTGGGGGTTACTGTAAAGAACACTTAAAGAAATTTGGCTTCTGTAGGTTTTTGAGAAGAATGAAGAGATTGGCAAAGTTACCTGGTTCATAGTTCCTCCCTCTCTCTCTCTTTCTCTCTCTCTCTCTCTTTATATATATATATATATATATATATATAAGCTTCTCTAATAGATGCTGACCCCGCATAAACATAGCCTTCTCTGACAGATAGTTTTTTCTAATTCCTGGTGCCTTGCAAAGTATTTTACAGCATCCTTTCAGTTTCTATTTTACAAATTTATGTGACCTGTAGATTTCCTGGGGTTCAAATAAAGAGATAACTTTGGCTTCTTGCAACAGTTTGTTATTAGCTACCTAAGCTGCTGCGAACAATGTTTATTGTTGCAAATTTGGGATGTTGATTTTTATTATAGGGACAGTAAGCATATTTTTTTAATTTTTTGCTGACATTGTGATTTCAGCCACAGTTGACTTCTGCACATTTTAATGATCACTGTCAAGCTCCTAGAATTTGATTGAGGTTGTTGTTTCTTGATTTGGAATTAAAAAATTGTTCAGGTTTATGCTGAAGAATATAGTAAAATACATTCATCTAGATCTTTTCAAGTAACTTTGAATGGATCTGAGTTTTACCATAGAAACCAGTTACTTAGGGGACAAAGTTATTGCTGTTTTATGATGAAAAATTAATAATTTTGAACACAGAAAGCGATGATGTAAATCCAAGGAGCTGAACCTGATTCCTCGAGTGACTGATGGAAACTGACCTCCCTTTGGAGCTGGCATGGTGTTGCTGTCATGTAACGAGGTGATGAGAGGAAGAAAATGTAGCTTATGTGTCCCGTGTCACTGCTACGCTTGCTGGTGTTACTGGGCCAAAGTCTACTTTAACATATGTGGATATTTCCTTAGGCTATCTAAAACAAAGATCATAATGCAACATATTTTTATTTGTGCATTTGAGATAGAAAACCCCAGGTGCTTTTGATCTATAGGGTAGGAAGCAAGCGGGTGTTTCGTGGTGTCAAGTGTAACCAAGCCCTGCTAGAGAAAAATCTAACTACACATCCTCACCTCCTTTTATTCTCCAGGGTTAGGGGTATAACTCAAGGGCTGGTTGTGGCCAATCTGAAGTTACTCCCTCCGTTTCTTGGCTTTTGGAAGTAGTAATCTAAACAGCTTTCGGGTTTTGACAGTCCAAGGTTTGGGGGTTTCAGGCCCTTCTTCTCGCTAAGTGGGTGATCCCTGAGATTAATCTCTCCAAGCCCCAGTGTTTCCTCTGAGGTGGAGATGGTAATAATAAAATCTCCTAGAGTGGTTGTGAAAGTCAAGGAAGGTGATACTTGGACAGAATTTGCTACATTAGCACAGTAAATGCTGAGGTGTGATTATTTTTATTAGCTGTTGCTACTTGTTGGCTTAGGCCAGTCCTCTGCAGACTTCTAGACATAGAAAAAAATGTACCTCATTGATAACACTACTGTATTTCTACCTAGATACGATGATACTTTTCTATTTCTGCAATCCAAAAGGCTTTGTAACATATAAAGGGTTTTGTAAGTCTGTCTGGTCCCAGAAGATAACCACAAATTAAATTTTTCGGAGGACTATTTACTAAAACAGGATTACTCGGCTAGGGATTTTTAAATCTTTTGAATCATCTGACCATGTTTATTTCATAATTCACATTAATTAAAGCTCTGAGTAACTTTCTGATGTCTCCTTGATATAAATTATCCCATGTAAATTCCAACTTCTTAGTGTTTTACAGTAAATCTTTTTTTATAGTATTCTAAAATATTTGTTGAGCAGTTGTTAACTTTTTTATTAGCAGAAGTTGAGGTACTTGGTAGAAACCTTGGTAGAAAAGGGACTTGGGATCATGGGTTCTTATTCTGGGTGGTGGGTTGGCTTCAAGATATAAACTCCCTAAAATCATATGTAAGGTTTTTCATATATGTATTTGTGTTCATTTTTCTAGAGAAAAGATCCATAGCTTTCTTCATATCCTCAAAGGGTTCCATTGCCCTGAAAAGCTTGAGAACTGACCTAGCCCATCCTCCCTTATCTCTACATTTAATTTATAGATGAGAAAAACTGACTTGCTGAAGGTGACACAGCTACTAAGTGGGGGGGACTGTGACTGCAAAGCCTGGGCTGTTTATATCACACCGTGCTGTGGCTCTTACTTAGTATTTGTAGACCATGGTGAAGCTCTGCTTAGATATCTAATATTTACAAATTTTAAAGTATCATTCTTAGACCATTTTCTAAAGTTCCCAGTGAAATAGAGATTAACCCAAGTACACTGAATTGGCTAAACCTTGACCAATAAGAGGTATACTCCTGAATTGGAAAAGAGTACTATTTTTACTGCAGAGGCTTTCCTTTATCTTCTGCATAGTGTGTGAATTCTACAGTCTGTCTTCAACATCTGCATTATTTGCAAATGATATCTGATAAGGGGTTAAATCCAAATAGAGAACTTATACAACTCAACACCAAAACAACAACAACAACAACAAATAATCTGATTGAAAAATGAGCAGAGGACCTCAATAGACATTTTTCCAAAGAAGATGTACAGGTGGCCAACAGAGGCATGAAAGGGTGCTCAACATCACTATTTGTCAAGGAACAAAAAACCACAATTATATATCACCTTCCACCTGTCAGAATGACTAGAATCAAAAAGATAAGAAATAACAAGTGTTTGTGAGGGTATAGAGAAAAAGGAACCCTCTTGTGCTGTTGGTGGGAATGCAAACTGGTGCAGCCACTGGGGAGAAACAGTATGGAGGTTCCTGAAAAAATTAGAGATACCATATGATTCAGTAATTCTATTACTGGATATTTACCCAAAGAAAGCGAAAACATTCATTCAAAAAGATAGATGCACCCTCATGTTTATTGCAGCATTATTTACAACAGCCAAATTATGGAAGCAGCCCAATGGGTAAAGAAGGTGTGGTATATATTTGTGATGGAATATTACTAAGCCATAAAAAAGATGAGATCTTGCCATTTGCGATGACATGGACGGACCTAGAGGGGTATCGTGCTAGGTGAAATAAGTCAGAGAAAGACGAATACCCTATGATTTCATTTATATGTGGAATTTAAAAATCAAAACAAATGAATAAACAAAGCAGAAGCAGACCCATAAATACATAGAACAAACTGATTGCCGGGGGGGAGGGGAGGAGGAGATGGGCAAAATGGGTGAAGGGGAGTGGGAGGTCCAGGCTTCCAAATATGGAATGAAGTAAGTCATGGGGTAGAAGGTACAGCATAAGCAATATAGTGGATGGTGTGGTAATAATGTATGGTGACAGGTGGTAGCTACACTGTGGCAAACATAGCATGACCTAGAATTGTTGAGTCACCATGTTATATACCTGAAACTAGTGTAACATTGTGCATGTCAACTATACTCAAAAAAAAAAAATTGACAGAAGTTTGTCAAGAAAAGAACTGGAGAGTGGAATGAGAATCCAGTGGGACTTTTTGTCTTTGTAGTACTTATTAAAGATTCTTTCCCCTTCCAGCTAATAGGATATTGTTGTTTTGATGCTCAGTTTCTTTTCAAGCTATAACAGTGTCTTATCTTTTCTCTTTAGGCAAGCCAAAATTCCTTTAGGATAGAGTTTGACACCTTTGGTGAACTCAAGGTCCCAAATGATAAGTATTATGGCGCCCAGACTGTGAGATCTACAATGAATTTTAAGATTGGAGGTGTGACAGAACGCATGCCAGTAAGTGGTTTTATGGAAGTGTTGGCGTTATTCAAATGAGTCACTTTATTTTATAAATAAATATTTTACAGAGTTAAAATAAGTTATTATGGAATTGGCTTTGTGAGTAATAGCATGTTTCTCTTTAAAATATCAAAGAACTTTTTGAAGTTTAGTACTGTTACTTTGAGCTGTGAGTTTGAGTATTTTAGGGCTTTATTTGATAGAACTAAGTGATTTGTCTTTTTTTTTTTTTTTTTTTCCTTAATTAGGCTCCATGCCCAGTGTGGAGCCCAATGCGGGGCTTGAACCTAGACCCTGAGATCAAGACCTGAGCTGAAATCAGGAGTTGGATGCTTAACCGCCTGAGCCACCCAGGCGCCCAGTGATTTGTCTTTTTATTTTTGCTGGGTTTTTTCAGATTTTTACTAGAATTTTAGTTTAAACATTTTTAGTTTTAATACTTAGTTTTTTACACTGATTTAAGACTGATTTTTTAAAACTGACTTAAAACAGATTTTTCTTTAATATAATACTTTCTATCTTGGTTTTAGTTTCCAGAAAAGTATACACAAATACATAAAAAATTATTCTTCACCATATCTGCCTTATAATAGATAATGCATAAGTATCTGTGCAAGGCCACATGAATGATTGAAGGATTAGAAAACTTTCTGCCATATTTCATTAAATCTAAGATGACCTCAGTTAAAAGATGCACCAGTATGTAGCACTAAGAAAGAAAAAGGCTGTCAGAGTTGTGCCTGCCATTGATTATATGATGATGCATCTTGGCTTCCGAGATGTCAGAGAATGAAAAGAATTGGTGGATAGCTTACAGATGCTGCTGGAGCCCAGCTGCAGTATGAACACTAGTCAGTGCCAGGGTGCAGGATGGGCTAGGAGCCTAGAAGTAGCCAGGCTTCATCCGGGAAGACACTGTTTAATAGCTGTCTTCTAAATATACTTTTTATCTTACAGTCATTTTAACTTCCAAATCTTAGCCCATTCCTAAGCCTTTACAATCGAATCTTGACAGACTTAATACAGTTTTACAACAGGCAGCTGACTCTTTGAAGAACATCTTTTTGTCATTGCCACCGACGGTCAGCTTGGTGCTGAGGTAAACTAGGGTCAGACGACATGGTTAGGTGACAAAGGGTAGCAGCTGATCCTAAAATGTCCTCATCTAGTTCAACTCCTGGGACTAAGGAGGTCCGCGCTAAGCACTATTGGTAGGAGTAAGCATAGCTCAATTTTAATGGTCCTGCTTCGGCAGCAAGGGTACCTGAGGTCCAAAGGAAAACAAAACCAAAAAAGATTATGAACTTCTGATGTGAGTAAATTAAGAATAATGAGACCCTTCTTTTTTCCCCAGTGACATTTTACCGTTTTGTTGCAATTGTAGTCAGTGAAACTGTGCTGTGACCCTCTTCATTTTCTGAGTCTGTAGACACCAGGGTCAGTCACTGCTCTGGGACGGCAAGAGCAGGGGCCGTCGGTTATGAGTCTGGCAGTGGTTTAAGCCACCGCTGCAATGTGCCCCTGTCCAAATTTAAATTCCCATCCTTGTCATGTTTAAAGATTTTAAGTTTCTAATGCTATGTGCCATTTGTTTCTATCTCATTTGGTAAAACACTTCAGAATGTTTTGTTTTGTTTTGTTTTAAAGATTTTATTTATTTATTTGAGAGAGAGAATGAGATAGAGAGCATGAGAGTGGGGAGGGTCAGAGAGAGAGGCAGATTCCCTGCTGAGCAGGGAGCCCGACGTGGGACTCGATCCCGGGACTCCAGGATCATGACCTGAGCCAAAGGCAGTCGCTTAACCAACTGAGCCACCCAGGCACCCCAGAATGTTTTAATTCTAGTTTCTTAGAGTTCAAAACATAGATGTTCTCTTGTTATTTCCTTTTCTGTTTGACCCTCAGCATGTCCTCTCTTCGACCCAGGTTTATTAACATGTCCTATTCCTTCCTTTGCTTTGTTTTTCCACCTTGATTCTCCTTGAGGACTGTAGCTTCTCCTGTACTCGTTTTTTCCCCACCCTTCCTTCCTCCCTTGCACACTTTCCCCCTTCAAACCTCGTGTGGGATCCAGACTACAATCTGCATTATTAATTTTGGCAAGAATACAGGATTCTCTCGTCTTACAAAAACCAGATACCACTTCATTGAAGTGTCATCAAAAGTTGCTGAATCTCATCCCTTTAAATTTGGTGAGGTGATTCAGAGCAGGGAGTGAAAAGATCTGCGAACTGAAAGCGTTTGAAATCAGGTTAGATGCATCAGAAGCCATCAGCCCCAAATGTGTATGTAGCACCCTGGGTTTAAAGAAATATTCTGAGGGACATTCCAGTGACTTAAGGAGTGTCAAAGCCTCATTCATTGACTAACTAGAATAACTTGCTTTTTGGCTTTGGGGTGAAATGATACCGATTTAGTATGGTTGTTTCAAAATTATTGGCAGTTAAATATTAGGAAAAATTATAATGTGGCATGAAATCCAGTAAGGGAAAATAATGGTGCTTGCTGGTGAAATGAGTGCCATTTGTTTCTATATATATGAAATAAACACATGTCCATTATAATGTATCATAAAAAAGTGGTACATTGTGTGAGTATGTGTGTGTGTTTGGGGGGGGAGGGCAGACACACACATGTATTAAAAGAGTCAACTTATTTGCTTTTGTTTGGTTCCCTAAACAGATACATGATGAGTCTTGGTTCATTACATAGCTATCTGTAATCTTAGTGTTACTGTAGCATTACTTACTTTAGTGTTTTTTGTACAGATTTTGCACTTGCATAAAATAATAATCTTAAATTTTTATGCTTAATGCAACTTGCAATTTTGAGATATTTTTCTGATTAATTTTAGATCCCAGTTATTAAAGCTTTTGGCATCTTGAAGCGAGCAGCTGCTGAAGTAAACCAGGATTATGGTCTTGATTCAAAGATTGCTGAGGCCATAATGAAGGCAGCAGATGAGGTAGGAGGTGATAAGTGTGCTGTTTACTCAGTGGATTCAGACCCACGTCTCCACTAGATGATGTCGGGCTCTGGCAGGGAAAAGTGTCACTGAATTCCTAAGTTAATGAATTTCAAGGTAGGGCGGCAGCATTCTTGTTTGGTGAGGATATTAATATGGCGCTTAAAATATTATGGCAAAAGTTTCTGGATGATGCTATACCTTTTATTTTTTTATTTTTTATTTATTTTTTTAAAGATTTATTTATTTATTTTAGAAAGAGAGAGAGAGTGGGGGGGGGGAAGGACAGAAGGAGAGAGAGTCTCAAGTCGATTCCACCTGAAGCCTGATGCGGGGCTCAATCTCATAACCCTGAGATCACAACCTGAGCTGAAACCAAAAGTCAGACACTTAACCAACTGCCCCACTCAGGCACCCCATACCTTTTATTTTTAAATCTCTTGACTTTTCCTTTTAATTTTTACAGTTTAAAGAAAACTTGAAGAGATACTGTTAAACTTATATATGATTTTTTATTTTATGTATAAATGATTCCTTTTAAAACTAGTCGGTTATTTGATGATATGTATGGAGAATGTAATTTCACTAATTCACTTACATAGTCTTAAGGAAGTAGTCAGAGATAATGGTTAAAAACCTGTATTTACAATGTTGCTCATTGCAGTACTTTTTATAATAACACATTAGACCGTACCCAACCATAACACATGCTTACATAAATTATATAGTAGAGCCATAGAAAATTCGTTTCTTAAGAATGTCCTACGATAGAACCTACCGTATAGGAAGTATGGGGTTGGGAGGTATCAAAATGTGTGTATTTTATGATCCTAATTGTGTTTGGAAAATATGAACAGAAAACGTGTTTTTCTGTGTGCAAATATGCACCCGCATTGCTTGGGGCAAGCCTGAAGGGAGAAGCCAGAATGCCAAGAGTCACTGTGTCTGAGGGGTTGGGCTATCGTAACTTACTTCTCACTTCTCAAAATGTCCCACACTGAACATCTATTATATAACCAGGAAAAAATTTTACTTTAAAATGGAGTAATTGCTTAAGGTGATACTTTTCTAAGGTGTGTACTGATTTTTTTTAAGCTAAAATCATTGTAGAAGATGAAGTTAAGCACCTATTCTGTTAGAAAGCTTATAATTCACAAACACATAAGATTATATCACAGAAACAGGGACAAGTCTGGACTGTGTCTGTCTGTACTCTTGGCAGTTGCGACTCATTGGACATGTGTGCGGTGAAGTAGCTATTAGTAGACTCACTTTCAGGGAACTCGTTCATTATCATGCTGACTGCAGCTGTAACATCTGGGGGATATTCCCGCAGATGCCACAGTAAACGTATCTAAAAACACGTGTGCCGGCCTTAACAGGTGGCCCTATCTGGGTATCATTAGAGGAGGCAGTTGGAAATACAGAAGAAAGATGGCTTTGATTCAGTTTTCACACGCAACCCATGAAATTGTTGTATCTTTCAGGGTAGGTAACCTTTCACTTTGTAAAGTAGCGATGGTTGGAACATGGATGCTGCAGAAGCTTGGAGTCACCGGACAACCACGGGCTGTGTGGCACCATCAATAAATCATTTAGCATATGAGGAAAGTGAGCGTCTTTATAATAGCACTTGATAGGTGACTCCTTAATCATAGTTGATCACAGTAGCTAAATGGATATCGACTGTTTCTTATTTTTAAAGATTCATTTTTTAAACTTTTTTTTTTCTGCAGGTAGCCGAAGGTAAATTAAATGATCACTTTCCTCTTGTGGTCTGGCAGACTGGATCAGGAACCCAGACAAATATGAATGTAAATGAAGTCATTAGCAATAGAGCAATTGAAATGCTCGGAGGTGAACTTGGTAGTAAGAAACCCGTGCATCCCAATGATCATGTTAATAAAAGCCAGGTCAGTATATGACCTTTTGTTTGTTATAAATTGAAAAGAATACCTGAGGTTATGCTTGTAAAATAGGCATTAGCTTTTTGACAGGGAAGGTTCATTTGGCTTATATTCTTTAGTAGAAAGGACTTCTTACATGTTCTTACTTCTTCTAGGAATCTTGGGTCTATGTCTTAAACTTCATAAAAATCCCTATTAGGACACCTGAATTTAGTATGTATGTGTATTTGTATTGTTTGGTTTGTTTTTTAAAAACACTTTATTTTTAAATAATTTTAGAATTATAAAAGAGTTACAAAGATATTTCACACAGAGTTCCTGTATACTGTTCTCCCAGCTTCCCATAGTGTTAAACATTTTTCATGACCCTGGTACATTTATCACACCATGAAATTAACATTGGTATACAGTACCCTTAATTAGACAGACTTTATTAGGATGCCCCTAGTTTTCTACCAATATCTTTTTTCTTCCAAGATACCATCCACGCTACATTGCATTAAGTAGTCACTGTGTTCCCTTAGTCTCCTCCAGTCACTGACAGCTGTCTTTTGTCACCTTGACACTTTTGAAAGCAGTTAGGTATTTTGTGGAACATCCCTCAGTTTGGGTTTGGAGACTCTGGATTTTGGGAAGACTGTTCAGAAGTGAAGGGCTCCTCTTACTGCATCATGGCTGGGGTACATGATAGCACCAGAACTTGGGACTGGTGATGTGAACTTCGACCCCTTGGTTAGGGGGGTGGGCTTTTCCACCTTCCATTCCCTGTTAGAAGTGAGCTGCGGAGGCCTAACTATACTCGGGCACTGCACTTAAACTTCACTTTCTAAAGGGAGACATATCAAGGAATTTTTGGTCATATGTTAAAATCAACACAGAATTAATAGGTAATTTTGAGGATGTGCAAATACCCTCTTTCTCCTTAAACTTGTCCATGAAGGTTATCATTCATTAGTGGATCTTGCCTGTAGCAGTTATGACTGTGATGTCTTAGTGGTTATTTTGTACTCCACTCATTCCTTCTACTTGTATTAATTGGAACTTTCCTGTAAAGAAGATCTGTTCCTCTTCTCTCTACCCCAACACTTCTTCATTTGTTTATGTATATCAACGTGGATTCTTGAATATTTATTCTATTCTAGGGTTCTAATCCAATACTGTTATTATTTATGTTGTTGCTCGGATTGTTCTGGCTTTGGGAGCCCTCTCTGTTGGCTCCTGTGTTCTTTGGATGTATCCTCATCCTTCCCCCACACTTTTTTTCTTTTATAAAGCAGTTCTTTACTTTCTTCTACCACCAGGTGCCCCAGTCTCATCATGTAGTTTCCCTGCCCCAGCCCTTGTCAGCACCCATTTTTCCAGGGAACTCTTGGAGGATCTTAACTGGAAAATATTTAGAAATCAAGATCCCATGCTAGATGTAACTTAACATGTTTTTACGTATTAATGGGGAAGCTTTTTCACATAAGTTTACTGTAGGAAGGATTTTGCAAACTTATTACTTGCATTGAAATATAAACTTCTCTTGTATGTATACTGCAGTCTGAAATCTATGTGAGAGTCATCCAGTGTGAACAGTCGGGCGGAGGAGTGGGGTGGAGCTACATGGAAGCAGGATTGGTGTGCACTGTGAATTTAGGTTATAGGTACATGAGTGTTCCTTATACCATTCATTCTACTTTTGTAAATGGTTTGATGTTTTCCATAGTACAAAGTTACAAAAACAATACATCGTTTTTAAATAGCACAAGAATTTAGAAGTATGGGGTTTCCAGTTGAAAACAGAGCATGGAGTTTGGACTTCCTGCTTAGGCCCCAGTTCTGCCAGTTCCTAAATGTTTTGGCAAGTCACATCATTTCTTTGAGAGCTTGGTTTTCCTGTTTTTAAAGTGATGAACTACCTGACAAGAATTATACTCAAGTTTAATAAAAGACTGTACTGTATAACTGTAGATATCTGCCAGTATTACTGCTATCTTTACCTACTTGATGTTGTGCTGTCATTTACTAGCAGATGTGATAATAGTACATAAGAGCAGGTGGCGTACAGGCTACAGTCCTGAGTTCATTAAACCCAGCTGCTGCTGCTTTGACCTTAAGTGACCTGTGGCTTGCCACACATCGATGTCATGGAGCATTAAAGACATGAGTGTTGAATAATCATTTAGTGAGATTTTTAGTGGAGACATTCAGGTGTGTTTTTTGTTGCTTCTGATTTAACATTTTACCATTTTGTGTAAATTTTCCAACAGAGCTCGAACGACACATTTCCCACGGCAATGCACATCGCTGCTGCTGTGGAAGTCCATGAGGTGCTCCTGCCCGGACTCCAGAAGCTGCATGATGCTCTCGATGCAAAATCTAAAGAGTTTGCCCATATCATCAAAATTGGGCGTACTCACACACAGGATGCTGTTCCTCTCACCCTCGGGCAGGTAGAGGAATGTGTCTGGATGGGACTCAGTTTGGGGATTGGTACAAATGGCCAACATATTACCCTCTAAATCGCACTAGTTTAGAAGGCCAGGTTGTAACAGTTCGGTTCAGTGGCAGAGATTATTCTGCATTAACCCGTCAGGAGTTTTATTGACACCTTCTGAGGGGAAGAGCACAGCATGCGGACCGTGAGCCAGTCTCGGGGCAGTTGGCTCGGGTTGAGAGGTTAGCTTTGCTGCATACAAGCTTCGGGACCTTGGGAAAATTAGTGAGCTTTTCTGTGCCTCAGTTTTCTGAGCTTTCAAATGAGGAAAATAGCATCTGTATCCTAACCCAGTTGGGAGGTTAGAATTGGTTCATGTAAAGGGCTTAGAACTCTGTCAACACGTAGTAATGAACACATACTGGCGTTAGCTGTCGTCATTGTCTCGTCATCATCAAGATCATTATCCTGCCTCCCTTTTTCTCTTACTCTGGATTAGTAGGCTCTATAAAAATTACTTTTAAGTTGATTAAGCAAGGCATATCTGCCTCTAAGATTGTATTGGGCCACATGGGAGAGAGGTATTACTCTCTTCCCCAAAATACCAGAAAGTATTTATGTTTCTTGATCAGTGCCTCAAAGAATGTCTAATAGCATGCACCACGAAGGACATGAAAGGAGTCAACATCAGGCAATAGTTTTTGATAGTAAAACTCTCCTGTAGTTTGGGAGGTAGGACTTGCACAAATTAGGGGTATCAGGTGATGGCGAGGTGAGCGAGTGCTGCTTCCTTGAAAAGATTCTCATTTGTAGTTTTGTTCAGATGAACGCTGCAAGAAGCTTGATTGCTTAGCTTAATTTCATTATGGAAGAATGAGGAAAACAAAATGATTCATTGGAATACAGGTGCTGGGAGTGAAGTGAGCTCCCTAAATTCAGTTGTCTCTGAAGGCTCTTCTCTTTGCATCATGTTCTTAGCGCCTGGCATGGTTTCTACAGAGGAGCAGTGTGTGTCTGAAACCTTTGAGTGTCCCTCTGGTTTCTAATGTTTTTCTTGTTGTGTGTGTCACCTGTTGGAAAACCACCCACCGTGCTAACGACTCTTTGGGCCATGACAGCCTCCTGTGTAGTCATCATTCTACCAATTACATCAGAAACCGTTTTCTGTTCAACTTCACCTTACCAGAGCACCTACACTTGCCTTTATTGGAATTGTCTTTTGAGTTTATGCAGGTTTTCCCCAATAAAAGGAAACTTTTTAAATGAATCCAGCTGGTGTATGTAGTAGTGACATTAGATTAGATGAATCAGGTCTGCCTGAAAGGAGTTCTATCTTCTAAAATGTTTTCTTTAAAACAGTAAGATATCCTAATACTAATTAAAAGTATTCATGATTTTTCAGTGTTTTTAGGCAGGAAAAAGATAGCTGTAGTGTAACCATATATTCTGGCTTGTTCAGTTGAGTTCTGGCTTACACCTTCTGTCCCTGCATAATTCTTAAAAGGGGCCCTGCTGTGTTCACACAAAAAATTATGTTTCTCCCTTTTGTAAAATGTGTCAAATTCTGGGAACCAGTGGGACATTAACAGCAGAATTAACTTGCATCTTGAAGCTGTAGTCTTGCTCTGGCCGGTTACCTTCTTGTGCTCTTCAGTGAGCTGTTGAGCTTCTTGAATACTTTAAAGCATCCCTTCTGTTCTCTGTTAGGTTTTTAAACTGAAATTGTGTGGAGAAAATATCTGTGTTTGCATTTGTCTTGGGAGAGGATTCTGGGTTTTTCTTCTTTCTCAAAGTTGTCTGGGATACACACACACACACACACACAAAAACCACCTTCGAGCAAACCAATAATTTAATGTACTAAAGTCATTCTTTTTTAAAGCTTATTTCCTGTGTTGTTTTTCTTTGCTTTCTATTAAGAGAGTATAAACAGTCTGCATGTTATCCTCTGTGGCATCGTCCCACCTTATAGGTTTATTAAATCCTACTTCTTCCTTATACTTCGTTCATCGTATGAATTAAAATGGTTCACATTCCGCTTGGTAGCTCACAGTTTAGTACCTGAAACATATTTAAAAGAACTTCTGTTTAACACAGTCAGAGTCACTTGTAAGCTGTTAGGAACTCACATGTTCTCACCTTAATTCCCTTCTCTTTCCAGGAATTTAGTGGTTATGTTCAACAAGTGAAGTATGCGATGACGAGAATAAGAGCCACCATGCCAAGGATCTATGAGCTTGCAGCCGGAGGCACCGCTGTCGGCACGGGCTTGAATACTAGAATTGGCTTTGCAGAGAAGGTTGCCGCCAAAGTGGCTGCACTCACAGGTCAGCGCTGGTATGAATTCAGACTCATTTTTGTTACACTGGTCTATATTTTCTAGATGTTTCTGCTTTGAATTCTTGTGAATTTAATGTTAAAAATAATGTTTTCCCATCAAACGTGTTTTATGTCTGTTTCAGAAGTTGCCGTATTAATCCTTTTACCTTTTAAGTTTCCCATCTATGAGTCATACAGTATGCAATTAAAATCTGTCAGTGCTGGCTTATTTACTATCATGGTGATATTCAGTTGTTTTCCCTTTAAAGCTGTTTTGAATGCCCATTTTCAAAGCAGGCAAAATCAGTGAATGGTTGAGACATATTCCTTTCAATGGTAGATATGTTGAGATACTGACAGGCTTAATTTCTTTTTTCCCTATATCATACTTCTCTGAGTTAATGACCTTTTTGAATCTTTAGTAGAGTGCTGTGTTCTCGATAATAACTATTATTACAGCCGAATTGTCATCTCCAGAAAACTCTTCTTAAGATACAGATGTAACTAGCAGAAAGGGCAGACATAATTAGATAATGCTCATTACCGCTCTCTAGCAGAGATTTGTTTTTCAGTCAAGTATTAATTGAGAAGTACTGGATATAGGGATTAGCATATGTGATCTTTAAAATTTTGAACATGGGCGACATTGAGTGAAAATGTCTAACTTCTTTTGGCCCCCTGCTCTCTCAGGGGATCTGTGGGGTCCTGACTAAAGGAGGGACTAGAACAGCCTAAGATGGGGAAAAATTGTACTGGAAAAGGAGTGTGGAATAAAGTGAACTTTAGCTACTTTTCCTCCTTACTCAAAAGTAGTCAGGCATCATACTCATGTTCGCAGAAGAATAGTGTTTTTTCTTTCAGTGCATTTATTGTCCTTGTTTCTTTATCTTTAAACACACTAGTATCACCAGGTTCTTCCTACTGGTTCAGGACTTAAACGTAGACAAAGCTTGAATCGGAAGATAAGCATTTTTTCTTGAAGTAAAATTTTTCTTCTGTTTTTGCTTTTCATATCCTGGAACGTTCTGTTTAACTTGCTGATATTAGAAAAAAACATTTAATTCTACCTGTTAGCTCATAGAGTTATTTTTTTTCTTCAGGCTTGCCTTTTGTCACAGCTCCAAATAAATTTGAAGCTCTGGCTGCGCACGATGCTCTGGTTGAACTCAGCGGCGCCATGAACACCACCGCCTGCAGTCTGATGAAGATCGCAAACGACATTCGCTTTCTGGGGTCTGGTCCCCGCTCAGGTCTGGGAGAGCTGATCTTGCCTGAAAATGAACCAGGAAGCAGTATCATGCCAGGTAAGGACAGAGCTGGGAAATATTAGCTCTGGAATTTGACAAGAACCCGGGCACTCTCATGAACAGAGCGTGTCTCCTTGTGTTCAGCATGATCCCAAACGTGGCCAGGGACGTGTGTGGTGTGCTCATTTCAGGAGGTCTGCGGGCCACCTGTGATCAGAATTGGGAACGTCACCCAACAGTATAGGAAAAGAGAATTAGTTGGCACGTGTGTTTTGATTCCTACATGAGAGAATGTGTGAGTTCCATCTTTCATTATCCCAAGCCAGAAGAATTCTGAAATGAGCTGTTAAAGTGATCAGCCTGGGTTGAATAGAAACGAATTCTTCCAGCTGCCTGTTATTTCATTTTTTGCTTTGGGTTTTGTGTTGTCAGATAAGGGAAGTGACACAGATAGTGGCTGGATTCTAGCGAGTCATTTGACAGACTCCTGTGACATTCACTGAATCCCGCGGGGACGGGTGGGTAGCCCTGTTAGACGAATGTAGTGGGTGAACAGTGACACTTAAGTGACACTAAAGAGTTGACTTCAGACTGGAGGCATGTCTCGGTAGCAGGCTGAAGGGCTCTGCCCCTTCACCACTTCACTGGTGACTGAGGGTGAAGGCAGGGAGTACTTGCGGATCACATCAGTGGATAAGGACACAGCAGTACGCCAGGTGACAGGATCAAGACTCATAAAGAAAGGCCTCTCTAGGTTCGACTGAAACTGACAAGGGGACTTTTAATAGTGAAAAAGAAAGAGCTGACTATAGATTCTTTTAAATCTGAGCATGTGTATAGAATGAGAAGGGACCTGATTTTAAAATAGTTCACGTTGAAAAATGATGTGAGTTCAGTTGACTGCAAATTCAAGGGGATTGCCGAGGAAAGAGGAACCTAGATTCACAGGTACGGAAATAACCTTTCCAGTGTGTTGCCTTGTACTGGTCAGAGGAATCTGGGGTGTCTGGTTCAAACTTGAGCTCGTCAGAGGGGTGCTCCCAGGGTTGGTGGACTTAGGACGAGGAGAATTCCAGCTTAATGTGCGCTTCCTCTGAGAACTCTCCTAAGTGTCAGCGAGGCGCCCTTTTTACGAGTGTTCCCGTGGCAGCTGGCTTCTCTGGATTTACACCCCCCACCCCCACCCCGTGTGCTGTAATTACCAGCTCTCTCCCCAGAGCCTGGAGGCCAGGGGCTGCATCACCCACCATGGCGTGCTTAGTGCCTGGCTTCACACCTACGTCCACGATGAACGGAAGCCGTGGCGATGGGGAGGGCCGTATTTCATGTGGCGGGAGCCGCTGAATGAGTGGTTCGCAGTTTGTGGTCACCCGGCCCTCGCTCTTTGTTTGGTTTGCTTCATTGTATCAGCCCTGACAGTTGGGGACTTGCTTTACTGAAGGAAGTCGGACTCCTTTCTTTTCTTCGTTAATTAACGTACTACCTAATCTTGACTGACACCTGAGGCCACCAGCATGTTTGACGTGGACTCTTTCCTCGGCGGCTCTCTTGAAGGCAAGGTGAACCCGACCCAGTGTGAGGCGCTGAGCATGGTCGCCGCCCAGGTCATGGGCAACCACGTCGCCGTCACCGTTGGGGGCAGCAACGGCCATTTCGAGCTGAATGTGTTCAAGCCAATGATGGTAAGCTGGAGGCCCAGTCTTCCACGTTGTTTGACTTGAAGCTAATTGTCTCGTGTTTTCCTTCAGGAAGGTTCTTAGAGATTTTATGTTAGGTACTGGGATGATGTGAGTAGCAATTGGAAGTCAAGCATATGTTAATGTTAGAAGATTAAGCCTGAATATTTAATTAGGTGACTTTTAGCTCAAGTAAGTTGATGGTTTGCTTTATTTAATAGGAAGAAAAAGTCTGGAAACAGGGTGTGGGTTACCTCCTTGTCCCTCACCCAGTGAGGGGGACGCCGGTGCCTCGAAATAAGTCCAGTCTCCGCGAGCCTTCCCTCAACCCTGTCTCCTGCTCACATTGCTTCTCTCTTCTTCCTTCAAATTCTGCCGTCTTAGAAGGATAACCTGCGTTCACTTTCAGGCAAATTCACCACTGCCGGCTTCCGCCCCCGACTTGTCCTTGGATTATTCTCCTGGTCATTTGGAACCCCTGCAGGCCCGTACACTTGCTAACATCTGACCTTGGCCTTGAAACACTTCTCCTTGGCTTCTTCAGCACCCTCCTCCCATGCTCTTCCCTGTCCCTCTCTGGCTCTCCTTCATCTGGTTTCCCTTTTCCACATACCTGGAAAACATTCGTGTCTAAAATCTGTTCTTTACCCTCATCTTCATGAAGATGGATCAAGGTGGCATCATCTTGATCTTTCGTCCAGTTTTCTCAGCTTCAGAAAATAGAGCTGTCATCCTTTGGAGTCCTTTATTTGTGTAAATTGTTACATCTAAAATATATTAGAGGTTTATTACCTCTAAGAAGCCTCTGTGTAAAGTCTGGTTTTAATTTGATAAGGACATGCACATGACAAATATTAAGAATATTTATTCAGTGTATTTGTCAAACCTATATCAGGCACTGTACTGGGTACTAGTGATAGAACAATAAGCAAGACATAATTTTTTGCCCTCACGGAATGTACAGTCTCATGAAAAATAAAAGACGGGCCAAAGCAGAACTCAGACATCTAAGCTTTTGCTTGCATGTCAGATTCCAAACAGTTAATACCAGCTGCCTGGCAAATGTAGGTGTGCAACACATGTCTTGCTAATCTTTTTATTTTAAAAACAAAAATCTATTTTTTGTCTTTTATAGAAAATACATCATGGTAATCAACATTTGCCTTATATTTTTTTTAAGATTTTATTTATTTGAGATAGCGAGATCGAGAGCGAGAGCACAAGCAGGGGGTAGGGCAGAGGGAGAGGGAGAAGCAGGCTCCCTGCTGAGCAGGGAGCCCGATTCGGGACTTGATCCCAGGACCCTGGGATCATGACCTGAGCCGAAGGCAGACGCTTAACCAACTGAGCCACCCAGGTGCCCCAACATTTCCTTATATTAAAGTAATTAGTACAAATCAAACCTTGAAGTTCTGAGCCTTCTACTGGAGTCCATTGTTGGGACTGTAGTTTTCAGACCCTGAGGTTTTAGACCAAAAGAGAGTAGGATGCGGATATATCTTTACACATATTGGAAATGTTACCAAAAAGGAAAAAAAATGCTAAAGCAAACTGATTTTATGTTCGTTTTAAATACTGTGTGAAAGATTATTTTAAAGGGTCTGAGGAATATTTGTTTTAAGCATTAAAAACGTGGTGACCATTAAGACCTGGAAAGCCCTCACTGCACTGACTGCCTCAGACAAGCTGAACTTTCTAACTGCCACATCTTTACTTCTCTTCCAGAAGATTCTTTTTCCAACTCTGGTTATCTAAGTCCCCTCCATCAAATAGGACTTCACCGATAGTCCTGCAACTGAATTAATTTCTCTCTGTGCTAACATTTCATACCTGTGTTCTTCACAGTACAGGGTCTCTTGGGTTCCAGTTGTTTGTATTTATGGCTTTTATGTCTTTTAGATTTCAGTGTCCTCAGATGTTCATAATTTCTTTCTGTGGGTATAGTGCTTTACAAGTCGTAGGAGAGCTACATGTTTATCAAATTACGTATTCATTTATAAACCAGCACATAATATCTATTATTGGGCAGAAAAGTTAGGCTCAATAAGCCCTTCTCTTTCTCTCTCTCCCCCTTTCCCCTTCACCCCTCCTGTCACAGATCAAAAATGTGTTACACTCAGCCCGGCTGCTGGGGGACGCGGCCGTTTCCTTCACAGAAAACTGCGTCGTGGGAATCCAGGCCAACACAGAGAGGATCAACAAGCTGATGAATGAATCCCTAATGTTGGTGACAGCTCTTAATCCTCATATAGGTAAGGTTTAAGGAGTAATAATGTCATTTTGACTACAGAATTAAAAAGCAAAAATATTTTTAAGAGATTGTTGGATCGAGGTGGACAGCAAATTCCTTTTGGGCATTGTTTGGTAAAATCTCATAAAATACTCGAAATTGTGTTGAAAGACACTGTTTCTATATTAATATGCTGTCAGTGATGCTTCATTTTATTTGAAATGTGGTAAATTTAAAAGTTCAAACTTAAATAAATCATAATGGTATTGAGATGCTCAACATTCTGTGCAGACTACTTGGGAAGGGTCCCCTCAGTTGGCAGCGTCACTAGGTGGCACTGCCCGATTAGCAGTGTGGGATGAATTCATTTTTCTGCCTTCTCTAGATGCTCTAATACACTTTGATTTTGTTGTTTTATTCAATTCAGAAATGGGAAGTTACCAATAAGAACAAAAGAGGAAGGGTAGTATTCATTGCTTATAGGGAAAGTGGGGGAAATGTAAATATTTTATCTAAAACCATGACTCTTATATTGCAAGCCTTTTTCAGAATTATAAATATTGTGTAAATTCAAACATCTGGACTTGGATTGTGGACTGATCATAGTGATCCTCACTAAAGATACAGTTTCAGCTTGCAGGTTTTGAGGCCTTCACTGCATTATGTTATGGTGCCTTGAAAGCCGTTTCCCACCTTCTTACTGCCGAGCTGAGGTTGTTAACATATTCTTTGATTTTCTATTTTATAACAAGTTATGATACAGTCATTAGCATGATATGGTTGCTGTTTAAAATATTCTTCTATAATCCTGGATTTTCAAAGCAGATCTTCTGTTGGCTTCACATCAAGCGGTAATTTCAGTTTTATAAAGTTAGAGCTCATTTGACTGCTTCAGGTAGCTCTGAGAGAGAGGTAGCTATGGTTATAGCCTATTCTGTGCTGTAGTATGGAGATTGGTAATAATATTTTGATCCTTTAAAAACTATTGTACTTTAGCATTCAGCGAGGGAGTTACTCAGGGGAACCCAAAGGCTTATGTGAGAAATGTTCCCTCACATCTGTATGTCAGAACACTTAAGTTAGAAGTGCTCCTAACGCTGAATGATTGGCTAGTCTTTCTTGGAATCCGTTTTCTGTGAGGTGAAGGCCATGCAAGGATAAGTGGGCAAACCAGACCTTGCTTCTGTAGTGTGAGCTTGTAGCCGCTTGTCATGGGTTCTCTGCCAGCTTGTTGTGGAGCAGGCTGGCTGGTGACAGGTATCTGTGGGACCCAGAGAGTAGAGCTGAATGGTTAGCGTAAGGGTTAGACTCTAACGTCCTCAGTGTAAGAGTACACAGTACCTAATACTGACCCTGATCATTTGACGAAAATTCTTTCTCAAAGTTACTCTGATCAGTAAATGCCCTTTTCAACATGCTTCGCATTCACGAGTTCGGGTGAGTACTAAAATTGCCCATAATGTGTTTCATAGATGGTTAATGGTTACATGCTGACACGTAACATCTTGCCTGGTTGACGGTCCTGTTGCCTCAAGGCTTTTGTCCCTTTGACCACAGTCCTCTGATCTGGGGGCATTTGGGGTTTTTTCCTCCTTTGTTGGTTTCATTTTTCTTTGTTCTTTTTTCTTTAAGATTTTATTTACTTGAGAGAGAGAGAGAGAGAGAGAACAAGCAGGGAGGAGGGGCAAAGGGAGATGGAGAAGCAGGGAATCATGACCTGAGCCAAAGGCAGACGCTTAACTGACTGAGCCACATAGATGTCCTTTTATGTACTTTATTGCTTTTGCCTTCTGACCTTTTTTTTGGTTATGTTAAGACAACTTGCAAAGCTGTCCCTGCCCTTACCTCTGTTAATTCCAGAGGCAAATAACTGAGGCAAACAGCATACCTGTGGCCTTTGGTACAAGAACAGATCTGTGCTAAAACTTCCCCTGTATCCTTGCGACCTCTGGGAAGAGGTCAGGGTACTGTGAAGTGACGCAGTTGGCAGGTGCGGCCCTCCCCGGGGCCCCCTCCCTCACCTTGCCTCAGAGCCAGGCCCCACAGCTCCTGCACAGGGGTGCTGTTTGCTGGGGCACTGCAGCACTTAGCTGCTTATGCTTTCGTAGAATGATTGCTTCCAGTTAAACATGTTTCGAGAAACAACACATGTGTCTGCTACTCAGAAGTATGTTTTCATGTCTTGGTGCTATATTGTTTTCTTGTTCTTCCCCCTGTGAAAATAGGAGTTATTCTGCGGTGTAGTATTGAGATGGGGTAATAATGCTTTTGATCTTTTAAAAACTATTGTACAGGGGCACCTGGGTGGCTCAGTCGTTAAGCATCTGCCTTCGGCTCAGGTCATGATCTCAGGATCCTGGGATCGAGCCCCACATCGGGCTCCCTGCTCAGCGGGAAGCCTGCTTCTCCCTCTCCCACTCCCCCTGCTTGTGTTCCCTCTCATGCTGTCTCTCTCTCTCTCTCTCTCTCTGTCAAATAAATAAATAAATTCTTAAAAAATAAATAAATAAATAAATAAATAAAAACTATTGTGCGTTAGCATTTAGCCAGAGAGCTACACAGGGGAACCCAAAGACAATTGAAGTGGCCAACTGCCCATAGGAACAAATCTGTTGTAGAAAGTGAGGTATGTTTAAGTCTGTATCATTTAAGAAAAGTAAAGGTCTTATTCTGTATCAGAAATGACAGCTCTCAAGATAATCACTGCTAATTTTTTTCTTTAAAGATTTTATTTATTTAGTGCAAATGGGGATGGGGCAGAGGGAGAGAGAGAATCTTAAGCAGACTCTGCACTGAATGTAGAGCCGACACGGGGCTCAGTCTCACAACCCTGAGATCATGATCTGAGCTGAAATCAAGATTTGAAGGCTTAACTGACTGAGCCACCCAGGTGCCCCTGTTAAATGTTTTTAAGATTAAAAATGTTACTTAAGAGATCAGTAGCCTCAGTTGAGTAAAAGATTACCTTTTGCTTTAGAAAACCAGATTTCACTACAAACTCCTGCACTGCGTTTTTATTTTTTCTTCAGGGTATGACAAGGCGGCAAAGATTGCTAAGACAGCACATAAAAATGGATCAACCTTAAAGGCGACTGCTATTGAACTTGGCTATCTCACCGCAGAGCAGTTTGATGAGTGGGTGAAACCTAAGGACATGCTGGGTCCAAAGTGATATAAATAAATTTGTAATAAAAATAATTATGTTCTATAAAAGAAATGAAAAAGACTCCTTATTGTTCTTAAACAGAAATGAATGAGTGTGCAAGGAATCTGCTCCTGAACTTGAATGTCTCTAGCAGAGCAACTTGGTCGATATATAAAACCCCAGGATGTGCTGGGTCCAAGGTGAATTTGGAAAGTGTGAAATGAAGTGATTAAATTGTATAAAGTCAAAGAAAACGGACTCATTTTTCTTTTATGTTAATTGACTTTATTATAGTCAAATCTCATTTCTGTGTATGTGTGTTTATTACTTCATCTGTTTTATAAAAGAGCCATATCAATTTTTAAAGAGTTTTAATTTTGTTGGCTGGTGCTGTTTTCAGTTCCCCTGTAATGAAAAAGTAGTTATCTTGTTCCTAAGTCATATACTTAGACATCTTTTCTTTTCCTGTGATTTGGGGGCATGAGCTAACTGAGCACTTGCCCTGCAGCTTGGGGGTGTGAGTATGTGTGCGCATGTGTGCGTGTGCATACATTGTCTGTTAGGAAGTAGGGCAGGTTTAAAAATTGGGCAGACATACTCCATGTGCCGATAACACACACACCTCCTGACCTTAGATCAGTTATCACTGAAGGGCTGCAGCCTGTGGGTTAGGAATTCTAGGATGTGGATTCGGAAGGATCGGGGCGCAGGCCCGAACTTGGGAAGAGAGGAGGGTGTCGTGAAAGTGAGTCCTGTTCATCACCTCTGCACCAGTGCCAGGAGTTTTCAGCAGGGATGCACTTGAAACAACCACAGGGGATTTTGAATAAGCAGTTCTAGGGAGACCCAGGCCAGATTGATCTAAACCTGAAGCTAAAGGCACGATTTAACACAACCAACCCCCATTATGGAGGAAGTAGGACTGTTTGGGGTGTTTTGCCATCTCTCACGTGGTAAATCACAGGATCGTGGAGAGACAGTCCCACTAGTTCAGCTCATCTGTAAGCAGTGCTCTATCAAGACTGTTCTTAAGAAATGGGAGACTTACCCCGATACTTATTCTTGGAAATTGTCCAGCAACACCCATCCCCTGTGGTATTTAGAAGGCAGCGTGTGTAGCACGTAAGATTGTAATGAAGAGTTCTAGAACCTTTGTGATGAAAGATGAAATTACGTTCTTCTCACTAATCTCTTAAGCCTGACTGAGCACTCTTTTTTCCCCCCCCTTAAAAAGGGTTTCCAAGCTTTTTTACCGAACTGTGGAACCTATAGGATCTACTTTCCAACCTTCCAGTAATTGTTTTGCCAGGTGTTCTTCACATGGCGATGATGTGATGCTGGCACAGTTTGCTTTAAAACAAAGCATGCATTCTCTTAGTCTGTTTTGTTTCTAAAAAGATTTTTACTGGAAGAAGTCCTAAAATCACTTAAATTGCTTAGCAGTGCTGGTAGTCGACATCCCAGCCGGCAACTGTTGTGTTGCTGGGGGACTTAGTGATGTGGACGTTGTGCCTCAGCAGGTGTCCTCCGTCTAAATAGGCCATCGTGTGAGGGCTCAGCCGGAGACGGAAGCGGTTATGTAACAAAGATAACAGCAGATTGAGTTCCTAGCCTCAGACAGTCTGCGCAGCCGCTAGGTCCTAGTGTGTTAGGAGCTGTCAGTGAGTCTTGAGAGCTGACAGTCGTCTCTGCTGTTCGTGAAGGACAACTCTGCTCTATGTGATGTAATCCTATAGAAGGGTCTTAGAATTCCCTGGTGAAGCGTTGTACTGAAAGTTAACCTCAGTGTTGTTTTTTGTTTTTTAAAGATTTTGTTTATTTATTAGAGAGGGAGAAGCAGACTCCCCCACTGAGCAGGGAGCCCAACGCAGGGCTCGATCCCAGGACCCTGGGATCATGACCCGAGCCATAGGCAGACGCTCAACCGACTGAGCCACCCAGGCACCCCAACCTCAGTGTTTTTACACAGGGGCGATTTTGTCTCCATGGGACACTTGGCAATATCTAGAGACATTTTTGGTTAAAATGTTGGGTGAATATGTTTAAAATGGACACAAAAACAATCCATTGATTGGGAACGTGTCATGAGTATGAACAAACATGTAGAATGACAAGGGGTTTTCTTGATCAAACTAATTTCAGAGGAGGAAAGTCATGGGGTTTATGAACTGATCAGTCTCGAACTACCACCAGCTTGACACGCAGAAGCATCAGGGAAATTCATAGTCATGGGCGAAATATGCTCCTTTACCTGTTCAATTTGGTTGACAGGAAAAAAAATGTATTCACAAAAACTTATGAGACTATTTCATACCCAAACATTTTAAAGGACCATGTTCTTGAATATAGCTACGTTAATGCCTCTTTCATTTCCTCTTCAGTTGTCCTTTTGATTTATAACTGTGGCAGTGAGAAATCTGGGAGAGACAAATCTAATATATTTTTTAAAAGAAAGATAAGCTTAAAACTGGTAACCTAGAATGAATTTGTTGGTGGGGATTAACAGGTACAAACTCCCAGTTATAAATAAGTCATGGGAATACAGCATAGGGAATATTTTATTTTTTACTATCATGTTATGTTAATCACCATACATTACATCATTAGTTTTTGATGTAGTGTTCCATGATTCACTGTTTACATATAACACCCAGTGCTCCATGCAGTACGTGCCCTCTTTAATACCCATCACCAGGCTAACCCATCCTCCCACCCCCTTCCCCTCTAGAACCCTCAGTTCGTTTCTCAGAGTCCATCGTCTCTCATGGTTCATCTCCCCCTCCGATTTCCCCCCCTTCATTCTTCCCCTCCTGCTATCTTTTTTTTTTTTAACATATAATGTATTATTTGTTTCAGAGGTACAGATCTGTGATTCAACAGTCTTACACAATTCACAGCACTCACCATAGCACATACCCTCCCCAATGTCTATCACCCACCCCCCCATCCCTCCCATCCCCCACTTCTCCAGCAACCCTCAGTTTATTTCCTGAGATTAAGAATTCCTCATATCAGTGAGATCATATGATACATGTCTTTCTCTGATTGACTTATTTCACTCAGCATAACACTCCAGTTCTATCCATGTCGTTGCAAATGGCTAGATTTCATTGCTTTTGATGGCTGTATAATATTCCATTGTGTGTGTGTGTGTGTGTATTTATATATATATATATATATCACATCTTCTTTATCCATTCATCTGTCGAAGGACATCTTGGCTCTTTCCATAGTTTGGCTATTGTGGACATTGCTGCTATAAACATTGGGGTGCACGTACAAGCATAGGGAACATTTTAATACAGCAATAAAATACAGCAATATTTTAATCACTTTGCATGGAGACAGCCAGCAACTAGGCTTGTGTGGAGCACTTGTAATGTATAAAAATATCTAATCATTCTGTACACCTGAAACTAACAGGATATTGCATGTCAATTATACTTCGATAGTTTTTTAAAAAGTTTGGAAGAAAAGCTCTTAACCACATGGTGCATCATAGAAAGGGGTTTCTTACAGCAAATTTATTAAATTTGCATTCAGTAACTGGCTTTTGAGCAACTGATCTAGAGCAGCTTCTACCTGAAATTTGTGTGAGGAGAAAGAAGCTGCTGATTATTGTCCACCATGTGTGACATCACCAGGTAGAACACTGAGATCATGCAACACTGTGTCACGCCAGACGGGTGAGGCTGCCGTGTGGGTATCTTTTGATCATCCTGGAGACCCCTACTGACATTGTACCCTTCAGTCCAGGGTTCTCCCGCAAGGACTGACTACGGGTACCCAGCTACAGACCAGGATGCTAAGATGAGCACCAAAAGAGCTCATTCCATCTGCTGGTTTACTATCAAGCGTATCCGCTCATAAGTCTCTGGAGAGAACGAAGGTTTCATCTACCAAACATTACACTCTAACAGATGAGCCTCCTCTTTAAGAATCTGTGGTCAAGACTGTTCATTTTGCCTCCGTCCGGTGAGGAAGGAATGTACAGTTCTTGATGAGCACGGCATGTTTTCATCAGTAACTCAGGGCTAGTCCTCACGTCAGATGTTTAAGCAGAGGTGAAAGGCGAGGCTGTACAGAGAATGGCCCAGCAAGACGCAGAAGGCAAATGAGAGGTAACCACCGAAAAAGAGAGATGTGGTCGTGGAGGTTAATTGGAGTGGCTCATACTCTAGATACTTGGAGGACGAGGAAGCACATTGATCCAGTGGAGTCCGGTTCCATCTCTGCTGCCTCCTGATTAGCTTTCTGGCCACTACTTGATGCCTATAAACCCATTTCCTTATCCTTAAAATGGAACTCTTGATACATATTTGTACTTAGATCCCTAAACTCATGTGTGTATATATGAAGTACCCAGCACAATGCCCGCCCCAGTTAGCATCTCCATTTCATTCCCTGAAGACAATGAGCAAAATTGCCAAACACTGAACAGATTTTTAAAAGGATGAGACTGAGGTGAAATCAGATTTGGCCACTCTTTCCTTTGAGACTGTTCAGCTGTGTAATTTATCATCTAAGCGGGAGCACTTTGTAGAACTGAAGGAGGCAATAAAATACTTAAAATTGTACAATTTTTGAAATGTTTATGCACCAAACAATTGTTTTTATCATATTGGTGGGCCTATTAGTAGTGCTACTCAAAAACTAATTTCAAAACTAGAATTCTCTCCAAAACAATAAAAAACACATACGTATGTGTGTGTACATCAAAAAGCAAAATTTTTAAAAATTCTGATTGAACATTAAACATGGCAGAAGCAATAATACTTGGTTGGTACCTATTCATATAATTTGGCCAGTTCCTTATTGTCCTTCTCTAATAAAGTGTCACTTATGATTTTTTAAAGAATGTATTTTTTTCCAATAGGGTTTTTATTTTCAATTTTTATATAAAATAGTCTGTAATCTTTACAAATTGCATTAACGGTTAATAAGTGTGAAATTTTGACATTTTCAATTTGCTCTTCTTTGTACACTATACTATTTTTTTTTTACACTATACTATTTTTAATTGAACAATTAGTCTCTCTGTAGCTGCTGTTAACCCTGATAAGCTCAAAGCAAATTCTATTAAATGGAGGATACTTATAATACTATTTTTTTGTCTTGACGTGTGTAAATATTAACTCAATATTCTCTTTTTGCTAACATTCAGACTAACTGCAATAAGATTTGTTGTTGTTTTTTTTTTAATTTTTAAATTTGAGTGTAGCTGACACACAATGTTACACTGGTTTCAGACGTCTAACAGTGATTCCACATCTCTGTCTGTTAGTTCCACTGTGCTCACTACAAGGGTGGCTGCCATCTGTCACCATCGGCTTTTTTCCCTGGGCTGTGCCTCTGTCCTCGTGACTTATTCCTTCTATAACTGGAAGCCTGTCCCTCCCTCTCCCCTTCACCCATTTTGCCCATCCCCCATCCCCCTCCCCACTGGCAACCGCCAGTTTGTTCTCTGTATTTATAAGTCTGATTTTGCTTTTTGTTTGTTTGTTCCTTTGTTTTGTTTTTTGGATTCCACATAAGAGTGAAATCATATGGTCTTTGTCTTTTTTCAGTCTGACTTTTACACTTAGCATCTAACCTATTATGCTGAGAAAGACAAGTTCTTATTGATGATTTTTTTTTTTGCCATACTTAGATGCTGTGAAATTGTAGGATGTCTCTATTAATCCTATTCCAAAACAAAATACTAATTTGCACAATTCTAAGTGGGAATTCCATACAAAGAGTTTTCTCAAAAGTTGAGACACTCCAAGTGAAATCATACATGGTTGGAGCTCTCATCATGGAACTTGTTTAGTTCTCTTGTTTTTGTTGGAACAAATTTCGATGTCTTACTGTTTGTGAGCTTTGTTTTCAATCATTGCAATTCAAATAAAAAGCTATAATAAAAAGCTGCTGGTGCTCCATTCATCAAATATCTTGATCAAAAATCTTCAACTTTATTAGTTTCCCGTGGCTACCGTGATGAATTACTGTGCATTTGGTGTCCTATGACATAGAAATTTAGTTCTGGTTGCCCAGAGTCTGAAATCTATCTCACTGGCCAAAATCAGTGTCTCCATGGCCTCACCCCTCCTGGGACTCCCAGGGAGAATCTTTCCTTGCCTCTCAGCCTCTGGTGGGTGCCAGCAATCCTTGGCCTGTGCCTGCATCACCCCATTCTCCGATCCCACACTTACATGGCTTCCTCTTCTGCCTGTGTCAAATTTCCCTGTTCCTCTAAGAATCAAGGTACATGCGGCTGCCTTTAGGGTCCACCTGGAAAATCCAGGACAAGCTGACCATCTGAAGATCCATTACTTAATAACATCTGCAAAGTCCTGTTTTACCATATGAAGTAATGTTCACAAGATCTAGAAATTTAGGACCTAGACCTCCTTGGCAGCCATTATTTATCACACTACACCAAATAACGAACAAAATGCAATTACAATTTAGAAGGTACATTTACAGAAAATTCAGTTCTACTGTAGGGCACTTAGGATGATTTATGAAGTCATTCCTTAAAAGCTTGAGGAAGTGTGTGCACACCACCAGTTTAAATTATTTTCAACATCAGCTTCATCGCAAAATTTTTTGATGAAGTAAATATGTAACGTTTATATATTTTGACATCTTCTGTTTCAGTTAGGAGAATATCACGGTTTGTTTGAATTGTGTTTAGACCACAAGTAGTTCTAAGTATACTTTTGCTCCACAGGTTTCTCAATTTAGTGAAATCATTGTTTTTAACCACCACACTGTGTTCTACCAAAATAAGTATCTATATTGCTACAAGATCAAAGAACTTTATTCTCAATGTTGAACTTTTTTATAAAAGACTTTATTTATTTATTTGAGAGAAAGAGAGTGGGGGCAGGGACAGGGGGAGAGGGAGAGAATTTCAAGCAGACTGTGTGCTGAGTGAGGAGCTTTGGAATCAAGACCCTGAGATCATGACCTGAGCCAAAACCAAGAGTCAGAAGCTCAACCCACTGAGCCACCCAGGCGCCCCTCAATGTTGAATTTTTTTAATAGAATTTACAATAATATTCATGATACTGTTTCACCTCTAACACCCCAACAAAAAATAGCTTTCAATCATTATTGGAGATAATGGATTTCCTGTTTGGAACACTTGGTGACTGATATAAAGATGGCACCATGTAACTCTGGTTAATGAACCCAATTTTGTGGCTTCACATTTTTTTAAAGACTTGATTGAGTAGTTTTAGGTTCACAGCAGCATGAGAAGAAAGTACAGAGATTTTCTATTTACCCCCGCTCCTACCCATGCACAGCTTTCCCCAGTATCGCTCTCCCACACCAGATGGTACATCTGTGCAAAGATGACCCTACACTGGCACATCATTGTCACCCAGAGTCCATGATTGACATTAGGGCTCCCTCCTGGTACTGCGCACACCGTGGGTTTGGACAAATGCACAGTGTTATGGCTTCACTTCTGCTGTGCACACAAGAAAACCTGCAAGCCAAAACAAATGAAATTCACTTCGTAGGATGGTCACTGAAGGTAAATGAAAAAGTCACGCTTCACAAAGGGAGCTATAAAGGCACTTTCTGCAGCTGCGTATTTTAAGTTGTCATCTTCGAGCACTGTCTCGAGTAATTATTAACTTCTGAAAGAGGTGCTCAAGCTTCTTCAGTAGATTTGTGCCTTCTGGTTTTCACATGGTCAGTGATATCCTGAAGGTGGATATAAATGTGGACAAATACTTTTATCAAGTGGCATGTTTTATCCATAACTTCCTTGATAAATGAAGGGCAGTACATAATTTTCTTTTATTAAAAATGAGCTTCTTGGGGCACCTGGGTGGCTCACTCGGTGAAGTGTCCAACTCTTGATTTCAGCTCAAGGCTTGATCTCAGGGTAGTGAGTTCAAACCCCATAACTGGGCTCCACGCTGGGCATGGAGCCTACTTAAAAAAAGCAAAAAAAGAAATGAAAAGAAAAAGAGCTTCTTTTGAGTTTATTACTTCTGATGAGGCTTATTAAAATCTTTTAAAAAACACTTACCTAATAATAAAATAAATAAATAATTGTAGACTTATGGTATACAATAAATATCAAAACTGCTGGGGCAAGAGTGCTCCAACCATTCCCCAAATATGCTCTATGGCAAGACTGCCTGGTCCTTATTACCTAACCCTATACGGGCTTCCTGTCGCTGCAGTAACAGCCACAAAATTAGTGATTTAAAACCACACAAAGTTATTCTCCTATAGTTTTGGAAGTCAGAAGTCCAAAAACAGTCTCGCTCATGGGCAGGACTGGTTCTTTCTGGAGGTTCCAGGGAAGACTCCATCTGTTACCTGCCTTTTCCAGCTTCTAGAGACCACTTGCGTTTGCTTTCGCCTCACATTCCCCACTGCTCATTCTGGAAGGGACCGCTGTGTCAAATACACCTTCCCACCACCACCGAGTCTTTTTAATTTTTATTATTTTGACACTGCCATGAACTCCTGGCCACTCTTCTAATTATTTTTCTAGATACAGCAGTGAGGGGAGGTTTGGGGGATCAAGAGCATGGACTTGTACAAGTACTCTTGATATATTCAGTCGTTTCTCATTTTTCCTGGTAGTTATACTTTATAAAGTCACGGCGAAGACTGAGTTAGCAAATACTGACCTGTTGCTCCTGCAGGAAATACAAGGTCAGGATCCTGCAGGACTCTGCTCGACACATTTCATTGACTGATCAATGCCTTGTTTTTTTGTTTTGTTTTGTTTTTTTAAAGATTTTTTATTTTATTTATTTGACAGAGAGAGAGACAGCTAGAGAGGGAACACAAGCAGGGGGATTGGGAGAGGGAGAAGCAGGCTCCCGGCCGAGCAGAGAGCCCGATGTGGGGCTCGATCCCAGGACCCTGGGATCATGACCTGAGCCGAAGGCAGACGCTTAACGACTGAGCCACCCAGGCGCCCCGATCAATGCCTTGTTTTATGTGTTTAGGCTTTAAAATCTTTTATTTAATATATGTTGCTGATTCATCAACATGGAACTCATGACCCACAGCATTTTATAACTCATGCCTGAACTAAGCCTACCTCACAGATGGACTTTCTCCGTGAAGCACATCACAGCCCCTTGTGCTGGGGGGGCACCAGACAACACCACATTTGGGGGCCATTTTAAACAGTGAAGTCACCAACAAAAAGCACAAAAGTGAGAAAAACATAGTGCTAAGTAGACCATGAAAAGAACACTCTCGGGGAGAGGGAATTTTCTCTCCACTCTCAAGGTCTTCCAGCTGGACTAAGAACTAAGTTGACATGGGGCAGATTAACAGGAGAAAAAAAAACACAAAGTTTTATTACGTGCACATAGAGGACCAATAATGAAATTAAGGAATTCGAAGAGGAAGTGGAAGCTGCTGAGGTAGTAGAATGTAAAAAATTGACAAGGTTTATTTCTGAAGCTTTTTTGATGTTGAAGTCACTATCTCTGGTGATGAAGTCTTTTTTACTTCTTAGTATAGGGAAAATATTTTTCATATGGGAGATTTGTTTCCCGCTTTCAGGGGGACAGAGTAGGGTCTGAGTGTCTTGCACCAGTTGTTTCTTTTTTTTTTTTAAGATTTTATTTATTTATTTGAGATACAGCATGTGCAGGGGGAGGGGCAGAGGGAGAAGGAGAGAAGCAGACTCTCTGCTGAGCAGGGAGCCCGACGTGGGGCTTGATCCCAGGACCCCAGGATCATGACCTGAGCCAAAGGCAGACGCTCAAATGACTGAGCCACCCAGGCGCCCTGCACCAACTGTTTCTTAACTTTTATTTAAGATAATCAATATGCTAAAGTGGCACATTTGGGGAGCCTGCCCTTGGCTCCTACCATGCTGTTTGCAGAATAAGAGCTGAAATGAGAAGGCAGAGATTGCCTTGTGCAAACGCACTGGGACTCAAAATTTGCATCATCCTGTTCATGTCCACAAATGACCTCAAACGGGCTGGCAGTACTGACTTGGGGGTTACAAATACATTTTAGCCACAAGGTGAATTAGCAAAGATGGAATCCATAAATAATACAGACTGGCTACATTCCCAAACTCTTTTCCAGAAAAGTTGTACAAATGCATGCTGCGGGTAGCTGTTGTGTGAGGAGACTAGTACAGCTGACAATAAGCATTACCATTTCGAAAATTAATGAATGGATTTTTTCTTTAAGGTACCTCATTGTTTTAGTTTGAATTTGTTCTATTACAACCGAGGTCAAGTTTTCCAACGCATTTGCTAGTCAATTATTTTTCTATAAATTTTTTGTTCTTTGACTTTGTTCATTTTCCTATTGGGGTTTTTGTGTCTTTGCATCAATTAGAGTGAGCTTTGTACATATCAAGTTGATTGACTCTTTGACATATTTCACATAGATATTTTCTTCCAGTTTTTTGTTTGCCTTGTAGCTGAGTTTCTGAATGATTGGCATACAGGAAATCGATCAACTTTACGCTTGAGCTCTTTTGAGATACTTGGAAACAACAAAAAAAAGACAAGCTGTAGTTTGAGAGACAAAGAGTTTGAGAGACAAAAGAGACAAAGTTAACAGTCTTTCCAGTCAGACACTCGCCTGCAGGATTTTAATTCCGTACTGCATGCTGAATTGCTGAGAAAACCATATCCAGAATTCTGTGGACCAAACCAGAATGATTTATCGCATAAGCCAGGTGCTATACACTGGACAGGGAAGATGGTAAAGGCTTCTTTAAATAAAACCTGTATGTTCTTCCAAGTGTCAGACCAACAGCAAGGATGATGGAAATAGTCACCCTCTCACAACAGTAGCTTAAAATGTGTTAATTTTAATTAAATCTATTCCAAATACATTTCATGGTTTTTACAAGGTGAGAAGTGCTTTGCTAGCAAATAACTCAGTAGAGGATTGTTTCCTTGTGTGTGTGTGTGTGTTTGTGTGTGTGTGTTTAATTATTGATGCATTAGTTAAGAAAATTACCATGATAAGTTCTGAATTCTTGATTTGGGATTATGTAACCACATATGATTCTATTTGATATATAGATAGACACACAAAAATACAGGTTTAGAGTCACACACTGTAGCCATTTTTGGGAGGGGAATGCTGCTCATTTAAACTGACCACATATTTTATACTAAAAAAATCTTAAATGAAATAGGGTGAATTTGCATTTTACTGGGATAAGGTGATGATAAACAATTCTGATTGCCATCATCTTCGGTCATGTTTATACTTATAATTATTTAGATTCAATTTATTTAGCATATTTTCTGGCTTGTATTTTTATTCAAGTCCAAAATACTGCTTCAAGGGTGGAATTATGATATATCTTGCCAAAATGTAAATTTTTTTGCCAAAAATGTAATTATAATATTTATCTTGTATATCTCAACACAGATATATTTGAACAAAATGCACCTGTAGCAGTCATTCTCACCCCAGCTGGTGGGGGAAGGGCAGCACATTAGAGTCTCTGGAAAATCCTTAAAAATATCAATGCCTTACTCCATCCCTCATGAATTAAATCAGAATTTCTGAGGCAGGACATCAGGCATTGGCATTTTTATGAAAAGCTTCCCAGGTAATTTTTATGGGTACCACCGATATGTATAATACAATGATAATTTTTCTATATGTAAATAAGTGATTCATTATATTCCAGATAAAATGATAATCATTTTGAGTGTGTATAAAAAATGTACATTGTGCCATTCTTGTTATGAAGCTGTTTAAGTCATCCAGCAAGATTTCACACTATCAATCACTGTTCTAGATTCTCTAGTTACTTCTCCTTTATTTCCTCAAATCTTAAAGTACTCTGTTTTTTAATTTTAATTAATTAATTAATTAATTAATTAATTAATTTAGAGAGCACAGCATGGGGAGGGGCAGAAGGAGAAGGAAAGAGGGACTCCCAAGCCTACTTCACGCTGAGCACAGAGCCTGGTGCAGGGCTCGCTTCCATGACCCTGAGATCATGATCTGAGCTGAAATCAAGAGTGGGACGTTCAACTGACTGAGCTACCCAGGTGCCCCAACTAAAGGACTCTGATTATTAAGGGAGAAATTTTCATGGCCATTTTCTTAATGATTAAACATTTTCAAAAGCAGTTTTTCTATATTATTAACAGTCTTGTGATGAGAATAGTGAGATCATAGTTTCTTGGAATTTTGTGATATTTTTTCAAAATAAAAAGCACCCCTCATGCCCCCAAATTTAGTACATACTGTATACGGTTATTCTGATTTTAACTTAAACAATATTTGATTTCACACTTTCATAATTGTTAGATGTAATTTTATTGACATTCCTCACCATCCCTTTCAACATTCCCCAATCATAAGGGAACATGTATTCCAGAAAATCATCCTAACTTTACAGGCACAAAAGCTAAAGCACAGTAAATATAGCACATAATATTTCCCCATTCTGTATAATTCTCCTTGTCACAAGGAAACTGAAGGACTCCATAAAAATCTGCTTTTTGCTCCCTTTTATGCTTCTATTCTTGCTAGGACCTGCACCCCCACCTTACACATGTCTGTAAGAGTCAAGGAGTTAATGATTTCATTAAGGGCTTCCAGCACAGTAGATAATATCTAAGGAAGGGCTGGGCGAGAATGACGGAATGGAGCCACCATGTGCGTATTCCAGACCATCGGCACTAGACATGGTGCTAGCTGGATGACTCTAGCCAGAATATTTTATGCAATAAGAATGACATGTTATTAGATGGGACCATTGAATAATAGTTTAAAACTGCCTTGCAGTCTTCTCTCTCCGGTGGGAGAGAATGGTATGCATACATTGGGAACCTGAAGATGGCATGTGATCCGGATTATGGGCTAAGTACCTATCCAAGGGCCCTTGGGAAGGATCTGAAGTGACACCTATGGTGGAATGGACAATGATGGACTTGGGTTCCAAAGTATTCTCAAGATCCTGACACTGCTACTTGCTTGTCCTGTGACCCTAAGTAGAAAGGATTTAACTCTGTGAAGCCAGTTTCCTTTTCAAAGTGGGAGTAGAAATTTCTAACTCACATAACTGTTGTTTGTGCTGGTATATGTCCCAGAATGTAAATGCTACCAAGAACGACCAAAAAATTGTCTGCAGTTCATGTGGTGACTATCTGGTTGGTCCTACAGGACCACCTAGACCTACCTGATGTGACTCAAATGGTATGAGAACAATCACTCTACAGTATTGACTTGAAGACCCACTACACTGTAAGACTCCATGAAGATAGGGACTAGGGGCCATGTGCATTTTGTCTGCCTCTGAATATCCAACATCATAGATAGTACCTGGAACCTAAGAAGTACTTCATAAATATTTGTTGATCAAATAAAGACTTTATTTGAATCACTTCTTTGAGAAAACCTTGATTCTAGGTGACAATCCCTGAAAAAGGCAGACATTATCTATTAAATTATTAATGGGTTGGCTTGTAGTAATCAACCAAGTTAGCTTCAGTCACATAGCAGTATCCTAGAGGAATGAGACATAATTTTGATGAAAGGAGGTCAAGAGTGTAGGATCTTGTTGAGTAAGGGAGGCATGGCTGTGGGGTTGGGGCAGGCCATTGCTGAGCGGCCAGTAGGCATCTAGAGGAAGATAAATGCTTTGGAAGAGGGACACTCAAAACAAGGTGTAGGTTCATGAAAACAGCCCCTTAAAGCAGGTATGGACAACTTTCCAGGGATGCACTCTGTGCCTATACAACTTTTAATGTGTTTGAGTAGCTTACTAAAAACTAGATACTGTGGAATTAATCATATCTTGAGCATGTTTAGAGTTTCCCAGAGGTGCAATCAGAAAGGCAAAGACACCCATTTTTGTAGGTCCCACACCCAGTTGTCTCCGAGGTGTAAACCTCAGAAGGTCAATATGCACAGAGAGAAGCACAGGGAAAGGAAACAGAGGAGGGAAAGAAGGGATGGACACGCGGATTGAGTGAAGGAAGGGAGAAGCCAGGGGAAACAAGGGAAAGAAAGACAACAGGATGCTAGCCATGCTGAGAACTGCATGCCATTAGCTAAGTGAGCTGCATTTCAGAGTTTCTGCTCTACTCAATGATTTCTTGGCATAAGCCAGAGTCCTCAAATAATGTTTTCTCCATCTTTCTCACCCACAACCTCAACTACAATTGCCTTTGAAAGGTATTCATCTGCTTCTCAAATGTTGTTCCTACAGAAAAAAGCCTTTAGAAGCTAAATATCACTGTGTGGCTCAGCCACCAGAAAGAACATTTGTGGAGAGTAATTGGGCAAATTGAGGGTCTGAGCCCCAGAAGAAACAATGTATTTTGACAAGAAAAGTTGGTTGGCAAATGTTAAGGTATTTATGAGTAATCATAATGATTCTTTAAGTAATTATAATTTGTTCTGTACTCTGTCACAGTTGTTTCGATTTGTGCTTTTATCACTGAATCAAGTTATTTAGTTGTCTTTATTTTTAGGAAGAGATTCACAGTATTGAAATATTTCAAATGCCAATGATGTTAAGTCTCGAATATTTTCCCTTTCTAGTGCCTGATGAGTCATTGGACTATCATTCTGTCCCAAGAACATTATGGTGACACCAGTCTTAGTCACAAAACCATTACTGGGGCAGGGCTTGGGGGTGTAGAGTATGGGAAGAAATCTACACAATGAGAAGACTCTAGTTTAATCTGAAAGTTGGAATTATTACCCACATTTTTAAAGCAAATTCATTTTTTTAAAAAGATTTTATTTATTGAGAGGGAGAGAATGAGAGAGAAAGAGAGCAAGCACATGGCGGGGGGAGGGTCAGAGGGAGAAGCAGACTCCCCACTGAGCAGGGAGCCCGATGTGGGACTTGATCCCGGGACTCCAGGATCATGACCTGAGCCGAAGGCAGTTGCTTAACCAACTGAGCCACCCAGGCGCCCAAAAGCAAATTCATTTTAAAATAGATTTCCAAATACACAATTGTTCAGCTGCCCTGTTACAATTCTATCCCCAGATGTAGGAAGTCTTGTTTCAGGGATATGCAGTTTGAACGCTGCAAGTTTCATAATTCAATTTTCTTTTCAACAGTGTGATAAATAGGGTTTGGAAGGATTATCTCACAGAGAGACCAAGTACAGTCATTGAACGTCAGCCCTGATATGCTCTGTTATACACTGCAGCACAAAGTTGGGACACATCTCAAGGTTATCTGGTTCAGTCTCTTGTTGAAATATGAAACTCATCGGAACAAGGCTCTCGGACGCTGTCATACAGAGAAAACAGACACCAAGTGCTGGTTGATTGATAAAGCATTTGCATTAGAAAAGCACTGCATCTTATTGAAAAATCTAAACAGAAGAGCTGTTTTCAAGCATGGTAAGTAGATCAAATAGTTCTGTGAGAATTAAAATCAACAGCCTCCCTAGTTACAACACATCAAAATAGAACCCAATATTGTGACTTTCATTCTTCAATGGGAAAATGAATTACAAATGGAACAGCTAGTCGTGCTGACTTTGTTTCTCACTATACCTCAGAGCTGGGGTGATCAACGATTTGATACTGGCTGAGGAAGATGACCTGAATGGCGAAGGCTGGAAACTTGTCTTCCTTATTAATACACAAATTCAAACTCAAAGAAACCGGTGAGGAATATATATGCTGTGTAACAGACATTCTTTCAACAATAAGTGTTTAACACTTACTGTGTCTTTGGCTCTTCATCAGCCCTAAAGTTTAAAAGATAAACAAGACAGTCTTTTTTTTTTTTAAAGATTTATTTATTTATTTATCAGAGAGAGAGATAGAGAGAGAACACAAGCAGGGGGAGTCGGAGAGAGAGAAGCGGGCTCCCCATGGAGCAGGGAGCCCGATGCAGGGCTCAATCCCAGGACCCCAAGATCATGACCTGAGCCGAAGGCAGACACTTAATGACTGAGCCACCCAGACACCCCTAAACAAGACCGTCTTAACCTAAAGGATAGAGGGCTGCTCCAGGAATCATGGAAGACACATGGTGATGGGAAAATATCTCTAGCAAATAGCTTGGCACATAGGGAGCTGAGGGCCAGTGACTGTCATCGTATTTTTGAACTTTATTTTTTAAAAAGCTCAGTGAACCCTAATGTAAGCTATGCACTTTCAAGGATTATGATGTGCTAATGTAGATTCCTCAGTTATAACAAATGTACCACTCTGGGAGTGGGTGTGTGTGTTAATAATGGGAAAGGCTGTGCATGTGGGGCAGGGGGAATGTGGGAAATCTCTGTAACCTCAAACATCTCAAGTTTGCTGTGAACCCAAAACTACTCTAAAAATTAGGTCTATTTAAAAAAAGAATATTAAGTAGTTAAATATCTACTATAATTTCTGTTCCTTTACTTCTCCTCATATATCTAATTCGCTTTTAATTAATTAAAAACTACTATGATTATCTCAAACAGACTTACTGACATAGACATATATTTGACACATAACATTTTGATTCATGGACACGAAGCAGCCCAAGAAATAAATCATAGGCCTTTAGTTTTATTTTATAACCAAGAAATATGTGTAAAACTAAATCGCACCTCATCCCTGACCTCGGTCTGCAACCACAGGTATAATCAATTAATATTAATCCAAGCTGAAAAGAGGAAAATTATTTACCTGACTGGTTAGTGATTTCACATTATAAGAAGTTTTCTGGTGCTTGAAAAAAAAAATCTTATCTAAGGCAGTTTACAGTGGAGAAAACTGAAATTCATTTTCCTACTTAAAGGTTACTTTTATTTTATTTTTATTTTATTGTTAATGCAAATTTCTGATTCTGATGAAAATTATTTATACTTTATTCGTCAATTATTTAAATTATTTTATTTGTGAATTATTTAAACTGTTTTATTTGGAGAAATTAAAAAAGCAAAAATATACAAAGAATTTTTTAAAATTTAACAATAAACCAAAAAAAAAAAAAAAAAACCGAGGAGTAGGTAAAAGATCTGAGCAGATACCTCAACAAAGAAGATGCAGAGATGACAGATAAGTATATGAAAAGATGCTCAACATTATACATCGTCATCATAAGGAAACTACACTAAAAATGACAATGACATACCATTATCCCCTAGTGGAATGGTGAACATCTAAAACCCTGACACCCTTAAGTGCTGGTGAGGATGTGGAAGAACAGAAACTCTCATTGCTGATGGGAATGCAAAATGGCACTGCCACCCGGGAAGACAATTGCGGCAGTTTCTTACAAAACTGAACATACTCTTACCACAAGATCCAGCAATTTCACTCTTTGGTACTTGCACAAATGCGTTGAAAACTTATATCCACACAAAAACCTACACATGAAGTTTATAACAGGTTTTTGAAGTTTTTATTTAAATTTCACTCAGTTAACATACAGTGTAGTAATCGTTTCAAGTGTATGATAGAGTGATTCAGTACTTCCCTACATCATCTGGTGCTCATCACAACAGGTGCATTCCTTAATCCCCATCACCTAGTTCCCCCATCCCCCACTTCCCCTCTGGTAACCAGCAGTGTGTTCTCTAGAGTTAAGCGTCCATTTCTTGTTTTGCCTCCCTCTCGTTTTTTTTTTTTTCCCCTTTGCTCATTTATTTTGTTTCTTAAATTACGCATGTAAGTGAAATCATACAGTGTCCATCTTTGACTTATTTTGCTTAGCATAATACTGTCTAGCTCCATCCATATCATTACAGATGGCAAGATTTCTCTCTTTTTATGCCTGAGTAATATTCCGGTGTGTGTGTGTGTATATATATGTGTGTATATATATATATATATATATATATATATATATATATATATATGCCACAGCTTCTTTATACATTCATCAGTCAGTGGACACTTGTGTTGTCTCCATAATTTGGCTTTTGTAGATAATGTTGCTATAAACATTGGGGGTGCAGGTAGCCTGTTGAATTAGTGTTTTTGTATTCTTTGGGTAGATATCTAGTAGTGCAATTGCTGGGTTCTATTTTTAATTTTTTGAGGAACCTCTATGCTGTTTTCCAGAGTGGCTGCACAGTTTGCATTCCCACCAACAGTGTAAGAGAATTCCCCTTTCTTCATCCACATCCTTGCCTACACCCATTGTTTCTTGTGTTGTTGATTTTAGCCATTCTGACTAGTGTGAGGTGATATCTCATTGTGGTTCTGATTTGAGTTTCCCTGATGATGTTGAGCATTTTTCATGTGTCTGTTGGCCATCTGTATATCTTCTTTGGAAAAATATCTGTTCATATCTCCTGCCCATTGTTTAACTAGATTATTCACTCTTTAGGTGTTGAGTTTTATAAGTTCTTTATATATTTTGGATACTAATCCTTTATCAGACATATCATTTGCAAATATCTTTTCCCATCCACAGGTTGCCTTGTTGTTCTGTTGACTGTTTTATTTGCTGTACAAAGTTTTTATTTTGATGTAGTCCCATTCATTTATTTTTTATTTTGTCTCTCTTGCCTTGGGAGACATATCTAGAAAGAAGTTGCTATGACTGATATCAAAGAAGTTACTATTTGTGTCCTCTTCTAGGATATTTATGGTTTCAGGTCTCACATTTAGTTCTTTAATCCATTTTGAGTTTATTTTTGTGTTTGGTATAAGAAAGCGGTTCAGTTTCCTTCTTTTGCATGTTGCTGTCCAGTTTTCCCAATACCATTTATTGAAGAGACTGTCTTTTTCCCATTGGATAGTCTTTCCTGCTTTGTTGAAGATTAACTGAGCATATACTTGTTTCTCGGTTTTCTATTCTCTTCCATTGATCTATGTGTCTATTTTTGTGCCAGTACCATACCGTTCTGATTACTACAGCTTTGTAATATAATTTGAAGTCCAGAATTGTGATACCTCCAGCTTTTTTTTTTTTTTTCAAGGTTGCTTTGGCTATTCAGGGTCTTTTATGGTTTCATAACAGTTTTACTCATAATTTCCAAAAATTAAAAACAATCAAGATGTCCTTCATTAAGTAAGTGGATAAACTGTGGTACATCCAGACAGTGGAATATTATTCAGTGATAAAAATAAATAAGCTACCAGGTCATACATACAAAGACATGGAAGAACTTTAAATGCACATTTAGTGAAAGATGCTAAGTGAAAATGAAAAAATCCAGCCAAAAATATGAATATGAATTCAACTATATGACATTGTGGAAAAGACAAAACTATGGGGGCATGGTAGTAATCCTATGGTTACCAGGGATTTGGGGAGAGGGAGGGATGAGTAGGTCAAGCATTTTTAGAGCAGTGCAACTATTCTATATGATTCTGTAATAGTGCATACATAACATCATGCATTTGCAAAACCCACAACTATATAATGCAAAGAATGAACCCTATTGCAAACTGTAGACTTCGGTTAATTAATAATGTATTAATATTGATTTATCAATTGTAAGAAATGTGCTACAACAATGCATAATGTTAATAATAGGGAAAACTGGGAGCGGGGAGAGAGGGTATATGGGAACTCTACTTTCTGCTCGATCTTTTCATAAATCTAAAATGTCTCTAAAAGTCTATTAACTAAAAATTTTTTTTAAATATGCAGAAGTGTACAGAAGATAAATAGATTATATTAATGGATTTTCACAGAGCAAATACTATAGAATCACCAACTGAAGAATAAGCTTACTATAGAAGATTTAGTATAGCATAAGCGACTAATTAAAGCCCATGGCTGAAACTATTGGGTGTGGCACTCTGTTTGGTTTGCACCTGAAATAATGGAGTATCCTGCCTAGATGAGCTTCCACTTTAGTTGGGAACACCGGGGATTTCTATAACCATATTTTTTCAGTTCTAAGATGCTTTTCTAAGATAGATATAGCATCTCTAATATATAAATAATGTATTATGTGTATATATATCATAGACTAACATCTCTAAAAATATAATGTATACTATATATCTCTAATATATATATAGTAGCATCTGTAAAATTAGGATACATATCACCATTAATGGAATTTTATAATTGACAATCTTTCTTTTTCTTAGTGGTCCATAAAATTTATGATATCTTGAAATTCAACAAAATGTGGTAGGTGCTTTCTTATAGTCTCTTTAGAGGGACTTTCTCTCCCAACTTAAAGAGAGCTGTTTAAAGGTCTAGGAGATGAGGGGCTTGGTTCTGTTATTAACTGGCTGTTGATTTTGGCCATGTCCATAATTTTTCTGATCCCTGGTTTCAACACCACTAGTTAAAAGAGTGCTAGCTCAACATTTGATTCTAGGCTACTTGGTAGAATAAGGCAGGGAAGGTGCCAGGGTAATACAAATGAAATTGAATTGCTCTCTCTTCTCTCACTGTGAAGCACCTGGGCTGTTTCCAACTAGATAATGCAGCTTAGTAATTGTACGCAAGAAAGGTCCTCGCCAAGCTTGGTGAGGAAATAGCAGAATCACAGGACTCAGGGGGATGCGATCACACATTTTATATATTTGGCACCACCTTGGACTTTCACATGAATAGAAATAAAAGACTTTTTGGTTTTCAAAAATAAAATGTTTCAGATTTGATCTGCCTCTGAATTATACTTAGAAATAAGGGGGAACCAGCTCAGTCTCCAAGGCACCCTCCAACTCCCCATCTGCCTTCTCACCCCCGTGCCTTCCCAGCACCCCCTGAGCTCCCGCGCTACCCCCAGTCCCACGGGGTATTGTTCCTATGTGCCCCCTTCTCCAGGCGTCTTCCCGGGGTTCCAGTCTCTACATACAAGTCTATACTCTGCAAACTGTGCCACCTAAAGCCACTTGGAGGGAGGACTCCATCCCTCCAAACGCTCCCCAGCAAGCCTGGGAATAATGCTCTAAATATCTTCGCTAATAGCACAAGCCAGTAAGCCTCCTCTAGGGCTGATTATGTAACTCCGGATTTTGTTTCCTATAGTTGTGATTTTTGAGCAAATTAACAAACCCAGAAAGGCTGCTAATCTTTGCTACTTGCCTGTATAATGCTGTTAACAAACGAAGGGCATTGTATGATTTGTTAATGATAATCATGTGTTTTGATGTGGTAATGATTCCTTCAAATTAACTCCTCAAGGCATTTGTCTAGCCTTTAGTCATGCCTAAATCATTCAATTAAATGGCCGGAGGTATCTGTGAAAGTCAACCAGTTCACCCACCACTGAAACCTACCAGCTGTCTCCATGACACAGAACTGTTGATTACTTCATTGAGAATCTGTCTCCTGACGGTTCCAGCCAGAAATGAAGATGAGTAAGATAATGAATAAGCATCAGAAGGGGAAATTTAGGGCAATTTTTAAATTAAATAATTTCTGGTTTGCTGAATTGCCCACATATCGTGTGATAGAGAAATTAATACATGATTTTAAATACTGGAGATGTGAAAGCCTACTGTTTGCTTTCTGATCAAGCCTGGAGACTAGATACACAGATCTGCCTTCTTCTTCAGTTTACTGTTATTTATTACTTTATAAATCCTATGCTATTGGGAAGATAATAGATACTGAGGAAAGTCAATTACTTCTGCTTTCAGATCTCCTGCCCTTTGGTCCTTGACAGTTTCAGCTGAATAAAAAAATGATTACTCATTTCTCCCTAATTCCCTTCATTTTTCTGCATTACCTATCCATAAATACTCCTTTAGATTTAGATGATTACACGGATTGAGATACGCATGTCATGGTATTTATGAGTTCACAACCAAAATTGATTTGATAACAGCATCGAATAACCAAGCAGAGCACTGACTCCCAGGACTGGTTCTCAGAATTTTTTCTAGCATGCTTGCTACCGAGTAGAAAACAAAGAAATTACCTTTGAGCAAGATGGTGGTGTGAGGAAAAGGCGTTTTTATTTTTCTTCTCAAATTTCAATTTAAATGACCAGTAAAATGTATTTAAAGATTTATTTATTTATTTAAAGATTTTATTTATTTATTTGAGAGAGAGAATGAGTTAGAGAGAGCATGAAAGGGAGGAGGGTCAGAGGGAGAAGCAGACTCCCTGCTGAGCAGGGAGCCCGACGCAGGACTCGATCCCGGGACTCCAGGATCATGACCTGAGCTGAAGGCAGTTGCTTAACCAACTGAGCCACCCAGGTGCCCCAAGATTTATTTATTTTAGAGAGAGACACAGAGAGAGCACAAGTGGGAGGGGCAGAGGGACAGAGAGAATCCCAAGCAGACTCTGAGTTGAGCATGGAGCCCCACTTGGGGCTCCATCCCACAACCCTTAGACCATGACCTGAGCGGAAACCAAAAGTCCGAAGCTTAACTAACTGTGCCACCCAGGCGGCCCAGAAATATATTTTTAAAATAGCTGAAAACTAGAGACGAAAATCACACTTCCCGGTTGCAGGAATGCTGTCATGATGGTTTCTTTTTGAGAAAACAGAGCTGGAAGTGGGTGCGGAACTCAGGAAGAGCCCCTTGGACAAGCGATTAGCTCAAGAACTGAAAGCAGCAACAGGCTCCCTCCTGCCTTTTCCCACAGGGAGGGTTTGGGTTCCACCAGTAAACCCTTCGTGTTCATTCTCGTTCCATGGGGACAGGAAAGCAACAATCTGAAGCTCAACTTGGCTCCCACCCTGTGAGTCTAGGAGGAAAACAGGGGCAAAGGACTTCTCTCCAGCGAGCTGATGTTGCTGGTGAAACCAGTGAAGGTTCATCAAGTGACAATCTACAATTTATGCTCCCTGTCCTCACCCCAGACCCTTAGACCATGAGAATGGTTTGTATCTGTGGACTTTTCCTTAAAGGGTGTGGACCTGGACCACAAATATCCGTCCTACTTCTTGCCCGAGTCAAAACTTCACCGTGAGATGAGTGAACTGAAATATTATAGGATCTATGACAACATATTGCAGTTCACATGAAATGGATGGCTCAAAAATAATTAGATCCTATTGGCTTCTTCTGAAATAGATTTTCTGCCTGATTGAGGAGGAAATTCTAACTCCTAATGAAACCGTGAGTCCATCACATGTGACTTTATGATAAGTCTTTCTGACATGAAGGTTTGGAACAGGAAGGGTTACATGGAGATGCTGAAATAAATATTGAAAACCCAAAGATGGTTAGGTGAGGACACAGGGAAGAAGTTACTAATCAGTAATTGTAAATAATGGGGGGGATCAAGTTAGTCTTTCATCCCTGATGTGAGAATCCGAGAAACTACAGAACGATGAGGGGAGAACAGTTTCCCAAACTCAGTCCAAATAGCAGAATATGAAAAAGCAAGAAGAGTACAGCTATCTTAAAAAAAAAAAAAAGAAAAAGAAAAAAAAAAGAAAAACATATGATAATGAATGCAAGTTAAACATATTGGTCTGACAAGGTAAATGGATTAAATTTAACGTGAAAAACTTTCAGGTTGGTTTAAAACAGAAACAAAACGCAAATATACCTGAATTGAGGAAAATGAGTTGTTAAAAATAAAGAAGTGCAAAGATTTATTGGATGGACACAAATTAAAGGGGAGCAGGGGCCCTGATATGAATAAGCGTGCATTCAGTCATTATATTTCTCTTCGTCCACTTTCACCTTGGCTGAGCCTGGTAGTTTTCCTAGGCCCTGATGCTGTAACTCCATAAGACAAAGTTCATGCCCTAATTGAACACGCTTTGTTCACTTGAACTAGATAAATAATTACCTAACCTAAAGTCACGTAATGGTCACGGCTACAGACGAAAGGAAAGCAAGGTAAAGGAGGCTGACGCAGACAGCTGCATGGGAGGGAATGTTCTTGGAGGAGGGGACACCTGTTCAGGGACCTGTGTGAGATGAAGAAGAGCCGTGTAGTTATCTGTGAACGAGCTGGTGGTCTCAAACAGTGTTCCGCAAAGGGTGGTCTGTGAAATGTTTGCTTCCAGGAAGGGTTAAGGCGAAGAGACCATTCCAGAAGGCAAACCAGCCGCCTCGCAAAGCTCAATTTTCAGGCCAGCTGGCATTTTCTTTCTTATTGCAAGATGGTCCCATGGAAGAAAGCAGTGTGTCAGTCTGCAGTCTGGCTCGTTGTCTCTGGCTTTTACTGTGGTGCACTTTGAGTGACACTGGGAGACAGAAGGGACAAAGGCCTGAGGCAAAAGCACAATTAGCATATCAGGCAAAGTAGACCTGTGGTAGTAGGCAAAGCTAAATATGCGTACTTGGCTTAAGTACACAAAGCAATTAAATAGTTATTTGACTTAAATAATTACATTTTAATTATTTAGATAATCAATAATATTCCCTTCATAGATATTAACATCCAAAATCTGTGAAGATCTCTGTCTCAAACTCACGACTTGTATGAATAGATACAATTTTCACCTAGCGTCTAATAAGCATATAAAGCATGACATCCTCCAAACTCCAGCTCCTCGGGTCCTGCCCTCTTGTTCTACAATCTGTCACCACATCAGGGCAAACCACCCTCTTTTTATTGCAGGGATTGTTGTGCTGGATCCCTAGATGTTCTCTCTGCTTCTCCCATTCTTCTCTCCCAGTCTGATCTCCACTTGGACTCCAGAGTATTATTCCGTTAAGACGTTCTATGAAGTGTTAGTCAGATCGCTGCAGTACTGCTCAAACTCCTTGTTGGTCTTCTTTCTCATTCAGAGTACAAACCAAAGTCCTTACTCTGGCTTATAAAGCCTGCATGGTCTAGAACACGCCACTCCTCTAACTTTATCTCTTGCCCCTTGCTTACTGGGTCCTAGCCACACCGGCCTTTTGGCTATTCTTTGAACATTCCAAACACACCCCAGAAACACATCTCAGGGACTTCACACTGTTAGCTCTCTCCATTATTTCTATCTGTGAAATCTTATCTGACTACCATGCATAAAATCTCAACTCATTCCCAAGCCAGGGTACCCTTTCTCACTTACCTTGCTGTATTTATCTCCGAAGCACTTGATATTGTTGTATGTTTATTTTTTTTCTTCTCTCTCTTTCAGCTTCTTCCCCAATAGCCTAACACCATGAGAGAGTTTGCTGCTTTTATTTTATCAGTAGCACCAACATTGAGCTCTCTCTATATATGTTGATATGTACAGATTTGTTTAATAGGCGAATACATGAAAAAAACACATTTGAGAGAAAATGCTAAGGGTAGAATATAAAGTGTAGCTTTCCTTTCAAAAAACAAATCTGGACCTGGGTAAGGAGAAACTCTATTCATAAGGACTATTGCAATAGGAAGAAGGCATCTGAAAGTCAGGCAGAAAGAGCTTTTCTTTACGGGGGGAGTAGTGACAGCTCGAGAGAAGTGGGCGTTCAGGGGTGGCAAGCAGGGGGTGTGAATAGACAGCTTGGGCAGGAGAGGGCCACTGAGGGGACAATGTTCTGCATTTCAGTACTCACGAAAGCTTGCTGAAGCTTAGGGTCAGCCGAAGTCCTGGGGCCTGGGGGAAGGTGGGAAGCCTGATAAAGTTTAATCAAGTTAAGTTAGTGCGCAGTTTTCCTGATTGGTCAGTGGGGACCACCAGTTCAGCTAATCATTTGTGGGAATTGGGAGGCTCTGTATCTGGTCTGGTCACAGGTCCTTAGAGAGGTCATCCTGAGCCCTGTCTAATCGTATCACATAGGGCTCGGTGGTTCTCTGCAGACGGCCATTTCCCGGAACACAAAGGGTGGGGGGATATTCTTGCCCTTCACTGTTTTCCAGAAGCCCAGAGTCAGGTGAAGTTCCGTTTTGTTAGCCCATGGGAGTTTGGTCCCAGGGAGGCTATACCCCAACTTCAGGACTGGAGAATGACAGCTATAGGACCATCCCTGAGTTAGCTGCATCCTCTACAACATGGAGCCCCAAAGGAACTGGAGGTGAGGGCATTCCCTAACATTCTGCTCCCAGATCTCAGTCAATGGTAAGTGGGTAAGTACCAGCCTGCCTTCTCTACCATCTTGACTCTCACTCTGCCACCTTTTCCCTGAGTCACCGAAAGAAACAGATTAAAGGTGATTCAACAGCGGGAGTCAGAATATGGACTATTGTATTCATTGCTCTGTCAGCTGGTGTCATACTGTATTACTAGAGCTAAAACAGTGATGATTTGAGTTATAAATCATTTACTATGCCAAAAGAAAGCTGCAATTAAGTTGGTTATGTTTTCTTCCATTTAAATAGCTCGCTCAGGGAGCCAGCCCTGTTTTTGAAATGTAGTTTGGCACCAACTCACAGGATTCTGTAGATCTTATTAAACACATAAATCTTGTGTTTTCGAAAGTGCTGCTTTATGTGAACAAACCACCTCACGTGCGGACCCTATATTTTAAAGGAGAAGAATTTTGGGAAATACTAGGAATATATTGGTCTTAGCTAGAAAACGTTTTTGAAGCGTGGAGGTAGCAGAGGAACCTTATCGAGGCCACACCCAGCCGTCCAGGTAATGTTCAAGTTGTGTTTGTAGAGAAACATCTCAGGGCACCAGTGCTAATGAGCATGCTCTCCCGGGCCCCCCCGTGATAACTCTGAAATGTGAGGGAAAGTCGGGTGGTCCCAGAGAGGAAGGGTTGAGCTGAACTGGTCTAACACTCTGGAACTTGGAAATGTTTTTCAACAAGCAGTAAAAATAGTGCCTTACACTTGTCTGGAATTTATACTTTACGAAGTGCTTTTAAATATAGCATGTCATTAAATTTCACAACAATTTGGTAAGAAAGAAATTATCGTCTCCATTTTGTTGATGAGTAATAAGAGCTATTACCTATTTCACACTTATTTCTTGCCAGGCACCATGCTAAGCGCTCCTTTAATCCTCACAACGATCATACGACGTGTGTGCTATTATTATCCTGCTAATACACAGATTGAAAGTTAGGCTCGGAAAAATTAAGGGATTTGCCTACAGTCAAGAGACTCATAAGTGGCAAAGTAGAGATGTGAACCCATGTTTTCCTAACTCGCAGTCTCTAAGCCGGTGGCCTTCACACCGTTTTGGCCACATAATTTTAAATTGTCTATGTACCACTGTACTACCATATGCATTCAAAACATACACAAAAATAGAAACTTAAAGACAGAAGACCGTAAAAGTAAAATGCAAATAGAAGTCCCGATAGTTTCTCCTCACACGCTAATGGAGTACCTTGTACTTCACCTTGATCAGTGCACTCTCCTAGGCTAAGTGCGGGGCCTGGACCTGAGGATGAGGAAACAAGGCTCACTGTGTACTATGGGTCTGGCCCACGATCACACAGTCTGTACAAGATTGGGCAGCCTCCCGAATTCTGCCTTGTAACTCAGGGCCTTTGTTGTCATCATATCCCTCTGCCTCTCAGTCTGCCTCTGGCTATGGGGCTCAGTCCCAGTCTCACGCTTGGCCAGACGCCTACGCCCCCAGCCCGGGCACAAAGACCTACCACTGTCAGAGTAGCTCCCTCCTCAGACCCTGGGAGGGCTAAGAGATGTTAGCACTCCAGCTGTGGTCATTATTTGCATGAATCAGGCCAAAGTTCTCCTCAAGGCCAATTTCTCTGGGCAGAGGACCTTTCCTGCTTTCACTGGATAGTTGCTCACCTCTCCCCAGATGGATGGCATGGAGGGCTGCCTGTTGATCATAGTTCAACGTAGATTTATGTATTTGTTTTGGGGGGTAAAGTTTGCATTTGACCGTACTCTTTTGGGGGGCTGAGCACCCCCCAAATTTCATGTCCATCACTTCATTCGAGTGCTTTGGCAAAGTTCCAGTGATTCTGTGAGTTTGTTTTCGTGTGAGCAATACAGACTGTGGCTCTATGCATTCATACATTCAAGAGAAAACGTGATTGTGCTTAAAGGGCAGGTGTCCTCAGCACATAGGGTCTTTTTGTGGAGTCGTCGGGGCAAGGCGGCGGAGTGGAGAAGCCCCTGGGCTGGGGACAAGGCGCCTGGCATCGTGTCTTTCCCAGAAGCATGTCTGAGCATGAACATGCCGTGTCGCGTCGCCAAGTGTCCTCGGCCAGGAGCCCACCAGAGACAACGCAGCCCGAGACGGTAGTCCTCAAGGTTAGGACCCTGGAAGGCCACCGAGGGGAGCTATTGCTTTATCCAGCTTCTCATTCCGCGGACTCCAAACCTTCCCCTTCAAGGGTCATTTAAAAACCTCCCAGCTCTAGCCCATTTATTTTCTCCAAGCAGTTCACTCTCCCCACACAGAATACAAAGCAGTTGATAACGGAAATAGTATCCTCAGTCCTTACATTTCATTTGCTTCAAAGAGTAGCTTACTGAGAAGAGGAGTGGGTACGCCCGCAAAGCCCTTGACTCGATCTGGTCTCACTTGTTCAACAGCTGCGTGAAGTTCCCTCCACAGGCCAAGCGCAACGGCGTGCTGGACAGTTGGCTGAGGAACAGACCAGGTCCCTGTCCCCGGGAGCTGCGGACGGTCTGGGAGAGAAGGCACGCACACTCAGCTGCACTGCAAGGCAGTCTGGGACGTAGTGTGAGATGTGCAGAGGCAGAGGGTCGGGTCATAACCCTGTGCAAGTTCATACCAAGCAGGGCGTTTGTTAACTCCCTTTATGTCGGCCACTACTATGACCCTGAGATGTCAGGTGGGCCAGACGCTTCCCGCTGCAGTAAAAGTAAATTCCTGGGGTGCTCTGGGATAACACGGGGTCTCGGGGTAACTAGGCCCGTGTCCTCCCTCTGCCCTCCCCAGGGCTTTATGCCTGCATAGCTGTTGGAAGATGTGTCAGGACTCCTTTGGCAATGGGCTCCTTAACTGAATAGCAATGACAATGATTAATCCCTCACTTGGCTTCTTCACGCGCTCTCTGAGGGAAGCTGAGTGGAGGCCCAGGAGCTGGCCCACCTCCATGGCGCAGAGAGGGAGTTTTTGTATTTATTCCTTTCGAGCATCCAGCTCCAGCCATCTGCTTTCTTTTTCACTGACCCTTGGGAAATGTGATTTGTCATGCTTTAGTTCATCCTGTGGGCCTAACCCACAGCAGAGTGATAATAAACACAAAATATATGTGGTCCCTCTGACCACCTATCTACACCAGCACCCACCATTCTGTGCTTTATTCCCCCCTCCCACTGTGCCCTGATGTATGATATCTTTATATGTTTCTGGGCTTCTGGTCTGCCTCCCCGGCCAAGGCGTACCTGCCCGACAGCAGGGGACTGGGTCTGGCCGGTCCATGGTTGGGCCCCCAGTTCACAGAACCTCACCTGGCCCCATAACTGTTGGTTGGTTGAATGAATGAGCAAAGAAACAAACAGATGACTATCTTGCTCTGTGATTATCTTGCACAGAGGCTAATTCTTACCATAGAGGAGCTGTGATATTTAAGGAAACCAAAGATCGCCTCCTGTCGTCATGATCCTTCATCCGCTTCATTAAGTTGCATGTCCACAACTTATTCGAGTTGTCTGAGGGACTCTGACTTCATAGAATGACCTACCGATGTTCCAGATGTCAAAGCTCCTCCAGAGGAGGCAATTTTATCTGGGTGACAGGGTGTTCACAATACAAGGGTCCCTAACAACCTCTCAGGGAGAGGTCTTTCCATCATGTTTTAAGCAATCGTTTTTTTAAAACAAGAAACAAAGACTCCTCGTGCCGCTTCAGAGGTGTGCGTGTGGAGGAGGGCGTGTGGTTGTAATCACACGTACATACAGAGGAATGTGGCGAAATCTGGACAGCCAGGGCTTAAATGAATGCGTCTGGATGGAAGGCAGTTGTAACAGGGGAAAATGGTGGATCTGCTCAGCTAGTTGCTACATGGACATGCCTGTTTCTCTATCATTTCTCCTAACTCTCAATTCTAGATTTCGGTATAAATATGAATATTGGGATAGATGTCTCTACCTTATAGCCTGTGCTGACTCTTTTGTCCTATTACCATGTCACTTCAGCTCACACAGTTCCATCATGAGTGCCACACCCTCTCAGCCTCTCTCTACCTCAGGATCGTTGTAAAGACACACAAATTAGAAGTCTTCATTGTCCCATTGAAATTAGGAAAGAGATTTCCCTCCCTTACTTTTCTTTGGGCACTTACTTCAGAAAACTTCTAATTATAAGTACTTAATCTTCTCTGAAATGTATGTAAATCCTTTTGAAGATGAGATAGGGCTTGTGTCAGTTTCAGGACTAGGAATATCTTTCTCAAGGACCAGGAAGCCATCTCTTTGGAATGTGAACATTGGAGGAGCGAGGGCCTCCATCTCCTAGTTTCTGTGGCAGGTTAGAAGCCTAACTTCCGTGGGTTCCTTGCTCCAGGTTTCCAATCTCCCTCCCGCCATGACGATGTGAGAAGCTTGTTTTTCCTTTGGAGAAAGACAATTACCCCAATACCAGTACGGTTCGGATAAACTCTGGATGACAAATGGTGCTGGCAAGTTGTCATACTTGAGGACTAGTTATTGTTTATCTTGAGAACATGTATGTAACAGGTTGTATCTGCTTAGCTGCAGACACGGGTACAATTTCTTTCTGTCTCTGCAATCTCTGAGCGGGTTGCCTGTGGTTCTCCTCACATTCTGGCTTAAGGCTTATTCAATAACAAAGGTGCTTTCTTTCTCTACTGTCTTTGTAAAGAGGTCTTCTGCATTGGGCAAAGGTTTTGTTTTTATTTATATTTTCCCAGCACCTTTCACTTTTATCTCTCTTGTGCCTGATTTTCCTTTTCCTCATTCAAATTCCTTTGAGAAAGACTATTATTGGTCAGCTCTCCTTTTGGAGCAAGGTGGCCGATGTACCAACTGGCTGCCAAAGAGTAAAGTGCCCTCCCTTACTCCAACTGGGGGGCCAGGGTGAAGCTGGGTGTTCTGTCCTACTCGTTGTACGAGATCTACGCCCTAGTGGGGATTGTGTTCTGGACAGATTCTGTTAGTGGTTGTGTGCCAGCCAGTATTTCTAACATGAACACATGCCGACTGGCCCATCACCTGAGACTCAAGTTGGCAATTAGAATTTAAACCTCAGACAAGCTTACCTAGTTTCTCACAAAGAAAGAAATCTAACTCAGCTCTGGAACCCAGGCTCTACTCACAGCCTTGGGGAGCCATCTTGTAACCTAAGACACTAGCGACAAAGAAGACCAGGAGGAACAGGGAGGTGAATATGACCCCATTTGGGAAAATCATTCAGGGAGCCCATTGTTCTGGTTGGTGACAACAGCACCATTTTCACAGGAAAGGGGACACTGAGTATGATATTCACAAGGAAAGAAAAGATATAGATTACAGCAGACAAAAGAATGGAAAGTGGGAGAAAACACCGAGTGCAATATGGAGACAAAAGAGGAGAACATGAGACCCAGAAGAGGAATGAGCAAAAGCAGCAGAAAATGAGGTCCTAAAGTTCAGATGATGGGATGGCAGGAGGGAGCCATTGCCTGGGTCAAATCACCTGCAGTGATTTTAAGTACTATGGATAAGAGTTTAAGTAAAATCATGTTTCTTTTGCAAAGAATTCTGTGATTCCCCCCTTTGATGGCGCAGGTTTGGGGTTCCGGCTGCACTGCCCAGCTATGACCACCGTGCTCTGCAAAACCTCCTTCTCTGGAGGAACCTCGTGCAGGTTCAGAAAATTACTTTTGTCTTTGGGGTGGAGGTTTATTGGTTCTGTGCACGGCCGGGAAATCATCCCGTTTGGACTATGAAGAGTCTTGATTATCCCTTCCAAATTAGTTTGTTCTTCCTCTATTGGAACTTTTAATCAGTACAGTTCGCCAGGCGTAAGTCTGTTTATCCAGAAAGTGGAACGCCTCCAGGCTCTGCAGACAGCCATCTCCCAAAGGGCATATCATCCTTACTTAGTCCTCACAAAGGAAATGGTGGAGAAAGGAAACAAACACATATTGAGACTTACTATGTTCAGGCCCTTATGTGATGTGCTTTGTGTGAAATGTTTCATTGTATATGATGTAGATACCATTTTATTTATTTATTGTCTATTTTTTTATTGAAGTATAGTTGCCATGCAATGTTATATTAGTTTCTGGTCTACAACATAGTGATTTGCCATTTCTTTCTTTCTTTCTTTCTTTCTTTCTTTCTTTCTTTCTTTCTTTCTTTCTTTCTTTCTTTCTTTCCTTTCTTTCTTTCTTTCCTTTCTTTTCTGTTTATTTGAGAGAGTGAGAGAGAGAGAGCATGAGCGGGGGAGGGGGGATGGGTAGGGCAGAGGGAGAAGCAGGCTCCCCGATGTGCAGGGAGCCAGATGACATGGGGCTGCAGGGAGCCAGATGACATGGGGCTGGATCCCAGGACCTGAGCTGAAGGCAGGACGCTTAACCGAATGAGCCACCCAGACGCCCCATAGTGATTTGCCAATTCTGTGCATTACTCAGTGCTCACCACCGTAAGTGTAGTCACGATCTACCACTGTACAACTTTGTTACAATATTTGTAGGTGCCGTTTTTAAAAGGGTACCTGACACCCAAAAAGACACCCAAAAATTTCCGGTTCCGGTTCTTTGTGCATCTGCGGCAGCGGCTCGATGCGAGATGGAGGCCCGGGTGGGCTTCCAGTCTGCGGCTGAGCGGCGGCACCGGAGCCTCAGGAGGGGCTGCCCTGGGTCCGGGCGGGACTCCGGGGCCTCCCATGCGAACGGGCCCGGCGCCGGTTCAAGGGCTGTACCGCTCCCGATGCCCGGAGCGGCCCATCCGAGACCAGGTATGCTGCCAGGCAGCCGAATGACACCCCCGGGACCCTCCATGGGACCCCCTGGCTATGGGGGGAGCCCTTCAGTCTGACCTGGCCTGGCCCATTCAGGGATGGCCCAGTCAGGGATGGACCAGTCCCGCAAGAGACCTGCACCTCAGCAGGTCCAGCAGGTCCAGCAGCAGGCGGTCCAAAATCAAAACCACAATGCAAAGAAAAAGAAGATGGCTGACCAAATTCTTCTCTCAAAGGATTCGTGACCTGGTACCAGAAGCCCAGGCCTATACGGATCTCTTGGCTTTTGAAAGGAAGCTGGACCAGACTCTCATGAGGAAACGGCTAGATATCCAGGAGGCCTTGAAACGTCCCATCAAGCAAAAACGGAAGCTGCGAATTTTTATTTCTAACACTTTCAATTAGGCTAAATCAGATGCCAAGGATGGGGAGGGGACCGTGGCTTCCAGGAGGTTCGGGTAGAAGGACGGAGCCTGGAGGACTGGCACAGGCCCGCCCCTGCCCAGGAAATGGAGGGCTTCCAGGTGAAGCGGCCAGGAGACGGGCATGTACGGTGTACTGTCCCCCTGCTGCTGGACCTCCAACCTCCCCAGTTTAAACTAGACCTTCGCCTGGCTCGGCTCCTGGGCATCCACACCCGGACCTGTCCAGTGATCATCCAAGCACTGCGGCAATATATTAAGACACATAAGCTCCAGGACCCTCACGAGCGGGAGTTTGTCATCTGTGACAAGTATCTCCAGCAGATTTTTGACTCTCAACATACGAAGTTTACAGAGATCCCTCAACGGCTCCATGCCTTGCTTATGCTACCAGAGCCCATCATCATTAATCCTGTCATCAGTGTTGACCCAAATGATCAGAAAAAGTCCGCTGGTTATGACATCGATGTGGAAGTGGATGATACTTTGAAGACCCAGATGAATTCTTTCCTGCTGTCTACTACCAGCCAGCAGGAGATGCTACTCTAGACAACAAGATCCATGAGACAATAGAAACTATCAGTTAGCTGAAGACCCAGCGGGAGTTCATGCTGAGCTTCGCCAGAGACCCTCAGGGTTTCATCAATGATTGGCTACAGTCCCAGTGCCGGGACCTCAAGACCATGACCGATGTGGTGGGTAACCCAGAGGAAGCGCGCCGAGCCGAGTTTTACTTCCAGCCTTGGGCTCAGGAGGCTGAGTGCCGGTACGTCTACTCCAAGGTGCAGCAGAGATGACAAGAATTAGGGCAAGGCTTGGGAATCCAAAATACATAGGGCCTCTCCCACAGCCCTGATTTGGCTGCACCGATTCATATTTGGGCCCTGTGCTGCCTGCCTCATAGCACCTGCCTTGGTCTTGCCTGGGGCCTTCCAGGGGATGCTGTTGGTTCAAGGACAACACCAGAATGAAGAGGGTCTCTCATTTCTGTCTCACAAGACACCTGTCACCCTCTTCTCCCACCCCATCCCTTCCTGTCCCCCAGTTTTGCCCCACAAAGTTCCCATGTGCCTCTACCCTCCCCTGGTCTACATAGGACCTCTAGATAGTATTGGAGAGAGAACCTGTAGTGGTAATCAGTGCATTGAATGGATTGGGCCTAAGGCCAGGTGGTCTTCAAGGGGACTGGCTACACTGATCCTGCCCTTCAGAGACCCAGGAGTTGGGAGCTGTAGCCCCTTCTCTGAGACTCAGGCCTGGGGGCACTCCATAAGCTAGTTGATCTTGGCTCTCCAGATAACGAATCCAATTTCCTTCCTTCCCTCCACAGGTTTGGCGCACACGCTCCCTTTACTTGCTGCCCTCTAGCACTAAAGGAACCCTGGTTCTTGGGCCCCACTGAGCCCCAGGTCAGTCCGCAGCCCTCTGGATTGGCCTGCTGTCTCAGGGCTTCTCTTACTCCCTTGTAGGGGGTCCACATCAGTATTGGAGTTTGTCAGCTAGTGCTCCCTCCCAGCACACTCCCTGCAGCTGCTCTCTTTAGGATCCCCTGCTCTCGAGCTGTCCTAACACAGGGCATTTGGGTGGGGGAATCTTGCCTTTCTCTGTCAGAGCCCCAGGGATCTAACCTGGGGTATCGTCATTGCCAGCAGAGGCGGTTCCTTCCTGCGGTTGCTTGGAGGTGTGACTCATTTATTCACTCCACCCTGCCTCCCCTATCCCTTTGTGGAGAAACAGGCCTAAAATCAAATGGGTAAAAGCCCTGGGCCATCCCTGTCTTCCTGTCCCTTGTCTGCCCAGTTGACACCCGCTGGTGACTTCTAGGGCACTGAGGAGTGAAAGCGCCTAGGGCTGGCGAATAGCTCTGAGTTGGGTCTGTGACTCTTCCCTCTCCCTGCCTCACAGGATTGTGACTCCCCAGCCCCTGCCCTCAAAGCTTCAGACCCCTCAGGTAGCCCCAGGACCTTGTGATCTTGGCCCCTTGGAACTGAGATGGTTTTGCATCTTTCCAGGAGAGCCTCAGATTCTTCTTCCAAGTTGTATCACCCCAAGTTAGCATGTCCCAGGCTCACAGATTCAACATAGCAGGGTGGGAGACAGCTGGGTACAGAGGGGGAATTCCTTTCAGCCTGGGCTCTAAACCCACAGAACTGACAAAGCCCCTGCTTCCCCACCCCCTCCTCAGGCTCCTGTGAGCACATCCTCCAGCCCCATATCCCTGCCTCTTCCACACCAGGGACAGAATTTTCTCCCTGTCTTCCCCTTCTTCCCATTATCCCATCCCTCCCTTAAAAGGTTCTCCCCACAGACACTGGACAGCCTCTCTCCTTGGGGCTGGAACCATGAGAAGGAAGTTCAACATTCCTACACAGTGTCCCTGTTGAAGATAACTTTTTATTAACTGAATTATTATGTTTTTTTCATGGACCAAAATTTTTTTTGTACTGTCCCTTTACTGATGTCACCCAGTTTTAATAAAAGAATCTTCTGGGGAAAAAAAAAAAAAAAGACTGAGTAATTTGCCCAAGGGCTACACTGTGTGAAGTGCTGGGACTTGGATTTGAATCCAGCTCTGACTACCAGTGTTTGCAGTTTGCATGACAGCTGATTAATACTCATTAGCTTCCAATTAGGCCTGTGCTAAAGACAACATACATCTCTTCTATCAGTTGCTGCCGTGCATACCACGGCCTGACCATGGGGACAAGGATTTTGTTTTGTTAACTGCTGTGTTCCCCACACCAGTAGCGGTCTCTAACACACACTAAGTGCACAAGAAATACTTGGACTTATTTGTGATGGAATGAATCTTTGTACTGTTAGCACAGGATCCAGCACACAGCACCGTTCGATAAGTGTTTGTAGAAATAAAATGTAGTTTCCCCTCCTACACCGTGAGCACTTCAACAGAGATTTTCTATTTTCCAACTAATGACCCCACCATCTCTACACTCTATTTTTCCAAATGAGTTCTACTTTTTATGATTTTATCTTATTAACCATGTGAGCCCAATTATTGGTGTCAATCATGAGAAATCATCTAAATGGAATTTATTTTCTTTGATGTTTATAAGGAAACAAAATAGTACTCTAGATGGAAAGAAATGTATCTAGTTCCCTGAAAACTGATGCCTAATAGCCAAAAATGGTCGGTTTGGAGATAATGGGTAAACTGCAATCATTCTGTCGAGAAAGCCAACCTGCCTTCTACAGACCATTAGGGCAAAAGCAGTAAGATCTATTCATTCCTTGAATCTGACTGCCAGTTACTCTTATTCTTCTTTGAATTTGTTTTTCAGTCCTAATCAAATCCAAAATTCAGTTGAGGGGTACTGAAAGGTCCTTCATGAACAGTGTAAAAAGTATATATTTCAGGGGTGCCTGGGTGACTCAATCAGCTAAGCATTTGCCTTAAGCTCAGGTCGTAATCCCAGGGTCCGCACTCACTGGGGAGTCTGCTTCTCCCTCTGCCCCTTCCTCTTGCTTGCACACGCATGCATGCTCTCTCTTTCTCTCAAATAAGTAAATAAAATCTTTTAAAAAATGTATATATTTCTTTAGGATTAGAAAGTAAAACCATGTTTTAGGAACCAGTGTGAATAATGACAAACATTTGAATCATACTGTGCATTTATTAGAATAACAACTTCAAAGTTATGTGATGATTCAGAGACCTGAATCTGGACTTCCATCCTGTCACTTTCTAGCTGTTTGACCTTGAGTATTTTGCTTAGCTGTACTGCGTTTAATTCAGTTGTCGTTCCTTAAAATGAAGAAATTAATGCTTTCTCTTCTGACTTAAAAGATTTTCTTTTCTTTTTTTTAAAGTAGGCTCCATGCCCAGTGTGGAGCCCAACACAGGGCTTGATCTCACTACCCCGAGATCAAGACCTGAGCTGAGATCAAGAGTCAAATGTCAAACCAACTGAGCCACCCAGGCGCCCCCAAAGATTTTCTTGACAGGAAATAAGAATGTAAGAACACCACTTAAGCTATAGAAAGTATACTCCAACAAACAGGCCTTGTGTATTATTGTTTACGTGTGTATCTGTGTGGTGATAAGTCCTATGTGCTCCAAATTAAAAAAAAAAATACTTATGATCAGATAAAATGAACCAAAATACCCTCTTGTTCCTACTATTTTTAGCTCCAGAGGTGTGTCAGGATGGAAGAAAGCCACCTGGAAGCTAATTAGGTTTCAACGCTTGCTGTGTTAAACAGGCTTGGGATAAAACTTGAGTTAATGATACCACTAGACACTGGGTTTTTTTTTAGATTCCACACACAAGTATTTGTGTTTCTTTGTCTGGTTTATTTTACTTGGCATAATGATTTCCAGATTCATACATGTTGATGCAAATGGCAAGATCTTCTTTTTTGTGGCTGGATAATATTCCATTCTATATATCCCATCATCTTTACCCACTCATCCATGGAAGGACATTTAGGTTCTTTCCGTATCTTGGTTATTATGAATGATGCTCCAATGAACATGGATGTGCAGATACTTCTTTGAGATATTGATTTCAGTTCCTTTGGATATATACCCAGAAGTGGGATTGCCAGGTTACATGGTAGTTCAATTTTTAATTTTTTGAGGAATCTCTATACTGTTTTTCATAATGGTACAAATTATGAATTTGAATTATTTCAAATTCTCAGTTATAAGAAGGATAAGTGCTGAGGATCTAATGTACAGCATGGTGACTATAGTTAATAATGTGGTATTGCATACTTAAGAGGTGTTGAGAGTAGATCTTAAGCATTCTTACCGCAAGAAAAAAGAGTTAACTATGTGAGGTAGTGGATGTGCCAATTATCTCGACCTTGCTAAACATTCTACAATGTGTGTGTATATCAAATCATCACATTGTACACTTTAAATATATACAATTATATTTGTCAATTATTCCTCAATAAAGCTATTTAAAATGCTACTAGACACATGGAGTGGAAATCCTCAGAGACTAGAGATTTAGAGAACATGTCCTGCCTCTTCATTAAGAACTTGACAAAATTTTCATAGACTTATAGGGTCAGGGAATACAGATCATTGGCTCTACATAGCTCTCAAGGTAAAGGAGAGCAAATGAGTGTCTTTCACTAAAAAAGGTCCTTAGTGTCCTCAGTAAATTAAGAGAGTATCTTAATTTCTAGATTCCCTACATGAGACCAACACAACTGACTTTTTAAAAAGCGAGGAGAGTAGACTTTGGTGTACAGTATTCTAAATGATGGATTTCACTAACTTTTAGTCACTGAGGTGAGTGGTTTTGGGGTATCAGATATCTGGCTTCAATCAGGATATGAATTTTGTCGATCAAAGATCAAGCTCTTGATAAAATAGGAGAAAAGATAGAAGCCCTTTAAAAGAAAATGTTTGATCCCAATGCAATTCTACAATTGCACATTTCCTCTGCTCTGAAAGTAAGAGGTGAGAGACTATAGAAACAAATGCTAAAATGGGAAGAATCTTTGGTATATTTTAAGTTTGGGTTAGTATTGAGTTATATTTTGACACTTTGGGGAGGAAGTGAGCATCTCCAGTGGCTTTTCTCGTTCTGGAGCCAAGCATCTCATCAGTAACCATTAATGTATACATGACAGTTGATGATTCATTTTCTATATAGTAGAAAGATCTTGACTGATACTGGAAGAAAATATTCTCTAAACATTTTGGGAACTAGTTGATGCATTGTATTTGGTTTTAACCTATGTGAAATCATCAATAAGCAATAGTGTAATGCCATGGAACAGACATTTACATGACAGCTTTTATTGTTAAGTAACAAAAACTTCTATTAGAACATTGAAATATTTCATTTAATCCTTGCAAAAATTCTATCAGATTGGTACTTTTATTAGTTCTCAATTCATTAAAATATGAGAAAATCGAGGCACAGAAATTACAAGAGAACAGTCAAAGCATTTATTGCATGTTTGTGACAGGAAGTTAACACAGATACCCAAATACATGCAGTGAGCTAGCCCTGTCTGGATGCTGACTTCAAAAGTCAGCTTGGGAACTGTAGTGGGTTGAATGATGTATCTTCAAAATTTATGACTACCCAGAGCCTCAAAATATGACCTTACATGGAAATAAAGTCTTTGAGATATAATTAGTTAAGGAGCTTGAGATGAAATCATCCTGGATTTAGGTTGTTCCCTAATCTAATGACTGCTGTCCTTAAAAGGAGAGGAAAAGGCACAGAGTGAGACATATAGATAAGAAGTCCATGTGAAGACAGAGGCAGAGATTAGAGTCATGATGCCAGAGCTAAGGAGCACTTGCAGCCACCAGAAGCTGGAGGAGGCCAGTAACAATTTTTCTCAAGCTTTTAGAGAGAGTAAACCCTGCTGCCACCTTGATTTAAAATTTCTAGCCTCCAGAAGTATGCAAGAATAAATTTCTGTGATTTTAAGCCACAAAGTTTATGTTAATTTGTTATGGCATACCTAGGAGACTAATCCAGGAACATAAAGGTGGGACTTACAGTATAGTAGAATGAGGAATTAGGCAAATCTTTTTCCAAAAAGCAATAACAGAAAAAAAAAACTCATTTTATAGCTCTAAAAATTGATAGAGTCATAAACTTTGAGAAGCAGTTACTCATGAAAAATGAGCAAACTTTAGGTAAGAATAATTTGAGACATGCCTCTCTCCAACTTGGGCTTAACAGTCAATTTGAGGTATTAGAAGAAAGAATCAATGAAATTGAAGATGAGTGAATAGAAATTGCCAATCTGAAAAATCACAGGAAAAAAAGAACGAAATACCTGAATAGATCTTCAGAGGCTTATGGGAGTTTCAGGAAACAGTGAAAGAGACTAAGGGGCATATAAAAAAACATTTGAAGGAATAACAGCTAAAAAAATTCCTGAATTTGATGAAAAAAAAAATGTACAGATACAAGAAGTTTGACAGACTCCAAGTAAAATAAACACAAAGAGAGCCACATCTAGAAAATCATAATCAAACTGTTGAAAACGAAAGACAAGGAGAAAATCTTGAATACAGCAAGACAAAATTGATTCATCATACACAGGGGAGTAACAATGTGACTAGTAGCTACTTGCCTTGTCATTTAAAAAGAGAAGCCCTGAAGGCAATAAAATAAAATATTCAATGTGCTGAAAGAGAAAAAAAATGTCAGTCAAGAATTCTCTAACCAACAAAACTATCCTTCAGAAAGAAAGGTGGAATAAAGAGATCTGAAGGTAGGGGCGCTTATGTGGCTCAGTAGGTTAAGCGTCTGCCTTCGGCTCAGGTCATGATCCCAGGGTCCTGGGATGGAGCACCGCATTGGGCTCCCTGTTTGGCGGGAAGCCTGCTACTCCCTCTCCTACTCCCCCTGCTTGTGTTTCCTCTCTTGCTGTCTCTCTCTCTGTCAAATAAATAAATAAAATCTTAAAAAAAAAGAGAGATCTGAAGGTAAAGACCGAGAAAATTTGTTGCTTGTAGACAATACTTACAAACAATACTAAAGGAAATCATCTTGGAAAAAGTAAAAATGTGGGTAAATATAAAACACTGTGTGAATATGTTTTCTTTTTTTCTCTTCATTTCTTTAAAAGACACAGGATTGCATAAAGCACTAATTATAATTGTATTGTTGGACTTGTAATATACATAGATATAATATGTATGACAATAATAGTACAAAGGAGAGAAGGAATAGAGCTATATTGGAGAAAATTTCTTATATTTTATCAGAATTGTTAGTATTAATCTGAAATAGCCTACTAATTTAAGATGCATATTGTAATAGTGAAATAACTAAAAGAGGATTTAAATGATATAATAAAAATATTTGTTTAGGGGCGCCTGGGTGGCTCAGTCGTTAAGCATCTGCCTTCAGCTCAGGTCATGATCTCAGGGTCCTGGGATCGAGCCCCGCATCGGGCTCCCTGCTCCACGGGAGGCCTGCTTCTCTCTCTCCTACTCCCCCTGCTTGTGTTCCCTCTCTCGCTGTGTCTCTCTGTCAAATAAGTAAATAAATAAAATCTTAAAAAAAATAAGAAAGAAATAAATAAATAAAAATAAAAATATTTGTTTAACCAAAAAAGAAGGCAGTAAAAAAGGAACAGAGGAACAACAGCAAAAACATGAGCCATACAGAAAGCAAGTAGTAAAATGGCAGTTACAAATCCTGCTTTATTATATTACATTAAATGTTATTATATTCAATGTATGATTACATGAAATGTGAATTGACTAAACACTCCAGATAAAAGGTATTAAATGCCTTACATTAAAATGCACTAAATGTGAATGAACCAAACACATCACTAAGAGACTGCATATAAAAAATAAAAACAAGATCCAACTGTATGTTGTCTACATAAATTCAAAGACATAAACAAGTTGAAAGGAAAAAATATAATATGGAAATAGTAATCATAGCAAAGGTGAAGTGTCTATATTAATATACTCTAGAATAACAGACACATCACTGACTTCAAGAGAAGAAATATTACTAGAGACGGGCTCCTGGGAAGCTCATTTGGATTAAGCATCCAACTCATGATTTCAGCTCAGGTCATGACCTCAGAGTTGTGAGATTGAGCCTCATGTTGGGTTCCACACTAGGTGTGGAGTCCGCTTAAGACTCTCTCCTTCTCCTCTGCCATTCCCACCCTCATTCTCCCTCTCTTACCAAAAAAAAAAAATATATATATGTATATATATACATATATATATATTTCTAGAGACAAAGAGGGACATTTCATAATGATAAATGATAATGATAAAAAGGGCCAATTCATCAAGAATACATAATAACTAAAAATATATATGCAACTAACAATGGAGTTCCAAAATCCATGAAGCAAAAATTTACAGGATTAAAAAGGGAAGTATACCATTCAATTATAATAATTGGAGACTTCAATAATCCACTCTTGGTAATTGATAGAACAATACAGAAAAATAGCAAAGATTTACAAGAGTTCAACAAAACTGTCGGCCAACTTGTACTAGTCAATATTTATAGAATGTTCCACCCAACAATAGCAGAAAACACAATCTTTTCAGGAGCACATGGAACATTTTTCAGAATAGATAATATGCCAGATCTTAAAACAAGTTTCCATAGACTTAAAAGGATTGGAATGATATAAAGTATGAGTAAATTAGAAATTAACAATAGAATGCAATTTGGGAAATCCTCAAATATTTGGTTATTTAAAAAACACACTGTTAAATAATCCATTGCTCAAAGGAAAATTCAGAAGACAAATTAGAAAATACTTAAACTGAATGTAAACAAAAACACTGTATATGAAATTTTATGAGTGGCTTTAAAATGGTACAGCTACTTTGGAAAATGGCCATTTCTTAAAAAGGTAAATGTAATCTCACCATCTGACCCAGTAATCTAGAAGAGAAATAATGACATATGCCCACAAAAAGGCTTGCATATGAATTTTTATAGCAGCCACTACTCATTATAGCCCCCAAACCAGGAAAAAAAAAATCAAATGTACGTTACAGTGTGAATGGATGAACAAAATGTAATACATCCCTTCAATGGAAGGCCATGTGATAATGAAAAGAATAAACCTGTGATACATGTTATAAAATAGATGAACCTCTAAAACATTATTCTACATATTATATGATTCTATTTATATAAAATGTCCAGAAAAGGTAAATCTATACGGACAGAAACCCGATCAGTGGTTACCTAGGTATGAGGATGGAAGTGGGATTGACTCCAAATGAACACATAGGAACTTTTGGGAGGTGATAGAAATATTCTAAAGCTAGATTTGTGTAATGGTGTGCAACCTTATAAATTTAGTAAAAATAATTATATTGTGCAATAGATGGCTACATTTTATGTTTTATAAATTATACCCCAATAAGGCTGTAAAAAATAATTAGCAGCAAGGGGTAGTGGGTGGGAAGTTAGACGAACAATGTATTTACAATTGTTGAAGCTGGTTGATTCATATGAGAATTTATTATACAAACTCTTCTGCTTTTATGTATGTTTTAATATTTTTATAATAAAAATATTTTAAAAGTCAATGTTAAAACAAAATTAATAAAATATAAGCTTGGTTTTCTACACTTCTGATGTCTAAAGTACATCTACCTCTTTAAAAAGACAGGGCATAGTCCTCAAGTGTCTCATCAGAAAATTCAACCACGAATTAAATCAATTCGATTTAACAAATTTTGAATCAACATCAACTATATGCAGGGTTTTGTCTTGATGCTTAAAACATTCTTTTTTTACTCCTCCAGTTCTTGATTGGTTTAAGCAGATAGTCATGTCTTTGTCTTAAAATTCGGTGTTTATTATTTTTCACTGAACTTCTATTATTGTCAATCATATAAAAGTCACATTCTATTCTATATCTCTCTCTAGATCATCTTCCTTTCCCATGTTTTATCTCTATATAGTAGAGGTTTCTTATAGATAATGGGAATTTTTACACCCACAATTCAAAATATCCAATTGCGAAAGTAAAATACTTTGCAATCTGGTAAGAGAATTGGGTTTTGGAAAAAGTAATTAGCCCCCTCAGGTGATGTCCAGCAGAGACAGTAATTCAATGCTATGCTCTGAGTGGCAACAAGGTCTTACTCTCTAAAACTGATTTACTTTATCTAGAGATGACATGGGTGAATTCCTTCCATCCAAGGGTAATGTACTCAAGTGAAGTAGCCAGTCATAATTCTCGAGTGACTTACTTGAACATCTAAAAAGGAATAGAGAAAAGGAAGAATAGTTTCAGAATGTTTTGCATTACCTGCTGCCCATAAAAATAGACTCACCCTTAATTGGATATTGGAAATACTGCATTCACAGACCTTATTAAAACATATATTGGGGGGCAATGGTTAGAGCCAAATGAAGGCTGATTTCTTTCTCTTGACTGTCCCTAGGTATCATCAGGCCAGAGTAGTATTTTTTTTAATATTTTTTAATAAAGATTTTATTTATTTATTTGACAGAGAGAGGCAGCTAGAGAGGGAACACAGCAGGGGGAGTAGGAGAGGGAGAAGCAGGCTGATGTCTAAAGTACATCTACCTCTTTAAAAAGATAGGGCATAGTCCTCAAGTGTCTCATCAGATAATTCAACCACGAATTAAATCAATTCAATTTGACAAATTTTGATTCAACATCAACTATATGCAGGGTTTTGTCTTGATGCTTAAAACATTCTTTTTTGGGCGCCTGGGTGGCTCAGTTGGTTAAACGACTGCCTTCGGCTCAGGTCATGATCTTGGGGTCCTGGGATCGAGTCCCGCATCGGGCTCCCTGCTCAGCGGGGAGTCTGCTTCTCCCTCTGACCCTCCCCCCCTCATGCTCTCTCTATCTCATTCTCTCTCTCAAATAAATAAATAAAATCTTAAAAAAAAAAAAAAATTCTTTTTTACTCCTCCAGTTCTTGATTGAGCAAGGAGCCCAATGTGGGGCTGGATCCCAGGATCCCGGGATCGTGACCTGAGCCAAAGGCAGACGCGTAATGACTGAGCCACCCAGGTGCCCCAGGCCACAGTAGTCTTAACTTCTAGAATTTAGGTACAATGTCAGAAAAGTCAACATAAATGAAACAAATTAAATCTCTGTAATAGTAACTAAACATAAGAGATAAGATTTTAAAACCTTTCAAAAGCTTAGCAGAGATATAGGAAAATCTCTGAAACTTTTATCAACAAAACAAAACAAATAAAAAAACACTTGGGTGTTTCTGAAATCTCCACCCTTCTTAGGACTCATAAAAGAGCTCCAAGACTCAAAGAGATCAGTAAAAATGCATTGAAATGAATGTTGAATTTACCAGCATTAACAGTGACTAATGTAAGATAAATTGCATACCTCTTAATGTTACACCTCAAGTAATAATACCTAAGTATTATGGTGTATAATCAAGAAAAAAGAAAATTAAAGAATATATATATTATATATGTATACAATTTTTTTTTAAGATTTATTTATTTATTTATTTATCTGATGCTGATGAGGATGCTGAGCAATAGCCCATTCATTGCTGGTGGGAATGCAAAATGGAGCAGCCACTTCGGAAAACAGTCTGACAGCTTCTTACAAAAATATGATCCAACAATTTCTCCCCTAGGTATTTATGCAAATGGATTAAAAACTTATGTCCACATAAAAACCTGCATATAATGTTTATAGCAGCCTTATTCAAAGTCGCCAAAACTTGGAAGCAACCAAGATGTCCTTCAGTAGAGGATGGATAAACAAACCGTGGTGCATCCCTACAATGGACTATTATTCAGTGATAAAAGGGAATGAGCTGTGAAACCATGAGAGACCTAAATGAAACTTAAACACATATTACTAAGTAAAAGAAGCCAATCTGGAAAAGAACATCCTGCATGATTCCAACTGTGTGATATTCTGGAAAAGACAAAACTATGGAGGTAAAGCTATGCAGTAAAAAGATCAGTAGTTGTTAGGGGCTTGGGGAGAGGGAGGGAGGGATGAATCGGTAGAGCACAGGAGATTTCTAAGGCAATGAAACTCTTCTATATGATACTGCAATGGTGGATACAGGTCATCGTACATTTGTCAAAACTCAGTATGTAAAACTCAAAGACTGAAACAGGCAAACTATAGACTTCAGCTAAAAATAATGTGTCAATATGGGTTCATCAATTTTAACAAATGTACAACACCAATGCATGGTGTTAATAATAGGAGAAACCAAGACAGGGGGAAGGTTAAGAGGGTATATGGGAACTTCATACTATTTGAGATTCTCTTTGTGATTCATATAGAATTTTAGATATGAAAGACTGGGAAGTCCTATGATAAAGAAACATCTTTAACATTATTTATCCTAGAATTTCCTAAACTTATTTGACCCTGAATTTTTCCCCCAAGGAAATTATTAACACCCTGAGGAACTAAAGTTTCACAGAACATTCTTTGGGGATTGTTTACTGCAATGATCATTAAGATTCTTCCTAAATCCAAAAGGAATATGTAAAGGTATTATAGATTGTTTGCTATTAAATTTATATGGTTAATGTAAAAAAAAAGATTCTTCATAAATCTGAAAATCTTAATTTGCCTGTTTGGTGAATTTCTTTAGTAGAAATCAATCATCACCAGATGACTCTGTAAAGTCAAGTTTCTGACCCTGCTGAGTCATAGCCAGACTCTAGACCCAGTAGCCTCAGGAGAGGATGTTGGTGCTTTGTGAGCTCACTTCAGCTCTCTGACTGGCACCTGGTTTTACTACCACTAGTTGTAGTGAGTTCCTTATTTTGTTAATGAAGTCTATAGAATTTAACAGGTTAGCTACTTATTAAGTACAAAAGATATCATATTCATATCTAAGGTTACAAAACCCAGTAACAATCCACACGTTGCACTGATTCTATTGAGAGGATTTCTCAATCAAAATCACTCCTAATGTGAGAGTTAACATGAGAGGTCAAAGCTGGAAGTGGTGTTTGCATGAGAGGTGTGGAGCATGACTGTACATCTTGGGGACATTTACTCAATAAATACTCATTCACTGATGTGCCATTGAGTGTTCATTATGTCCATGAGGATGATTATAATTTATTGTATTTTTTAAAACATATCTTCAGGGGCACCTGGGTGGGCTCAGTCGTTAAGCATCTGCCTTCAGCTCAGGTCCTGATCCCAGGATCCTGGGATCGAGCCCCGCATCGGGCTCCCTGCTCGTCCGGGAGCCTGCTTCTCCCTCTCCCACTCCCCCTGCTTGTGTTCCCTCTCTCACTGTCTCTCTCTCTGTCAAATAAGTAAAATCTTTTAAAAAAATAAAAAATAAAACATATTTTCACTTTAATTTTCTTTCTGACTTCAGAGTATTAAGTAATATTCTCTCTGATTTGAGGAAGAAAATTACTATTCCTCTATCCCGCCATTTTTCTAATTTCTCCAGGCTGAAAGCCTTCTTTAGAAATGTCGGAAGAGTCTCAGTAAAGAAAAAAAAATCCCCAGCCTGTCAGGGAAGGGCTTGGCATGGCCGTGGGAGATGCTGTGCTTTATGTACAGGACTTCCTAACAGACTTGGGCCACTCCCCTTCCAGAAGCACCTTATCCATTTGTCCCTCTCAATGCAGCTGCAGGATATGACCACTTTCAATGACTTTCACTGAGTCCATTTCCTTCCAGCCACTTTCAACCTTCTTATTCTTGACCCCTTTTCCTCTTTAATCCTTTGACCTAGCCTTTGGTCTCTGACTCTGGATTCAGGCTGTTTTTGCTTTGATGATGTTTGGTCAGGTTTTTATGGCTCTGAGTGGCCAGCATTTTCCACCACCATCTTGCTCATGCTTGGTCTGGAACTTCTTCCACCACAGTCATGGATAAGGTGTGCTCCTCTTTTCTGTCCTCATTCTCCATCCCACTGGCCAGTGAAGAAGGGCTAGGAGAGGTTTGATACCTGCCTCTTCACCTTATTCCCAATCTTCTGCACAACTTCCTGTGTAGAGAAGTTTGGGGACCCACTATGGATCTCTGCAAGTGCCTTTGACTTTCCTTTTTGCCTCCTACTATGTAGGAACTGCTGAGGGATTAGAGGAAGAGAAAATAAAGAGACTCATATTTATCATTTGCCAATTGCACCAGGAACTGTGCTCCTTGCTCATTGAATATCTACATCACTGCCATTTCACAAAAGGGATGACTGAAACATTTACTTAACTTTTCCCTATGGAGGAGCACCAGGGTGGCTCAGTCAGGTAAAGGTCCATTTCTTGATCTCAGCTCAGGTCTTGATCTCAGGGTCATGAGTTTGAGCCCCATGTTCGGGTACATGCCCAGCAAAACAAACAAACAAAAACAAAAACTTTTCCTTATGGAAAAAAGTAGAAAGGGGCAGAACTGTGATTTGAACATAGTTCTAGGTGATTCCCAAGCCTCTTTCCTCTCCATCTTAGTGGAACATCTATTTATGGACATATGACCCAAAGGCTAGAGAATCATATATAATTAAATTTGAGTTTCATATTATTATGACACTACTTAATAAATGTTAATGAATGCTAAACATATTCCTCCCTTTGTTTATCAATAAATATTTATTGAATAACTTCTAATTATAAGTCAGACGCTGTCCTAAGCATTTGGGATACATTATTTTTTAAAATGACAAAAATCCCTGCTCTTGTATCACTCACATTCTAATGGGTAAAGAATAGAAAATAAGCAATAAACACAATAACAAATAAATAAATTGTAAAGTATATTCAAAAGTGTAAATAAATGGGGAAAAGAAATAGAGCAAGATAAGGGGGATCCGCACAGGGTGTGGTTCAGGTGGTTACATTAGAATTCTAATAAGGATGACACATTGCATTTGGTATTTTGTCCTAAAATTATTTTATTCTTAAGAATCCCTTACTACAGTCCCCTTTTTATCATGCCCATGAATATTTGGGAGAGAAAATAGGTCTTTTGTCTTTTAAAACAATTCCATGGGGCGCCTGGGTGGCTCAGTCGTTATGCATCTGCTTTCGGCTCAGGTCATGATCCCGGGGTCCTGGGATCGAGCCCCGCATCGGGCTCCCTGCTCAGTGGGAAGCCTGCTTCTCCTTCTGCCACTCCCCCTGCTTGTGTTCCCTCTCTCCCTGTGTCTCTCTCTGTCAAATAAATAAATTAAATTTAAAAAAAAAATTCCATGTTGAGGGCACCTGGGTGGCTCAGTCCATTGGGAGGCTGCCTTCTGCTCGGGTCATGATCCGGGGTCCTGGGAGAGCCCCACATCAGGCTCCCTGCTCGGAGGGGAGCCTGCTCCTCCCTCTCCCTTTGCCTGCCACTCCCCCTGCTTGTGCTCTCCCTGTCTCTATCAAATAAATAAATAAAATCTTAAAAAAAAAATCCATGTTCTGCATTATGCTGATTATTTTGTTCTGTCTTTTATCTTACTACTCTGTATTTTATGTAAACTGGTAGTTAAGTCTAAAAAAATTTAAAAAAAAATCAAATGGGGTGGTCATTGAGAAGATGATATTTGAACAAAGATTCCAAGAGAGCAGCTGGCCGGTGGAAGACTGTCTAAGGATTCTCGCGGGACTAGAGCAGAGCAAACAGTGTGGAGAGGGAGGAAAGGGGTGGGAATAGAGAGACAGAGGCACATGAAGGCCACCAGAAAGGCTTTCCAATTTCCTTTTCTGCAGTAGGGAGCCATCGAGGGTGTTTGAACAAAAGAATCACTAAGTTTAACAGAGTGCCATGTTGAGAATAGATTAAGATTGTTTAATATCTAATTTTTTCATTGTGCATTCACAATATGCAGATAAGGTCACATCTGGCCTAACAAGATCAAAATCTTGGCAAAAGTTCATTATCCTCAGAATGGGCCACTGAGAAGAACTGGCTGTGTGCGAACTTGAGAGGCAGTATAGGGATGGGATGTAGGAGACGCAAGGCAGAGTAACAATTAAAGAAGGAGAGTGTGACTCTGATTTAGGCATCTGAGCCTGTAAGCTCGGCCTTATTCCCAAGTTTGTCTCCTTTGATGTGCAACATACTTTTCTCCATTTTGCAGAATGAGTTCAGTTTAAGAAATATTGAATTTGCCCTGAAAGATTCCATCTTCAGTTTCACATAAAAGTTTAAATTTTAGTGTGAATGACAAAAGAAAAACCACTTTGGGCCTAATTCAGATTTTTATTTTTTTTATTTGGTTTATGCAACTTTATTGAAGAAAAATAAATCAATTACTAGCAGAGCTATTAGTTGATCACTCATCCATTGACAACTTGCATCATTTATTCAGTGCTATATTAAACAGTGTATTGGAAGATAGATCAACTAATAGCTCCAAGCCTCCTAACAATTTAAATGAGAATTAGAAAATGTTTGAGACCCTATTTTGGAATACAAAGGGTGTTTGAGTTCCAATTTCCATTCTCTGTAGAACAAGAACATGTCATTCCTTTATTGACATGCATAAAATACATCACATTTTCTGTTCTGCTGATGCTATAAATTCAATACCAATTCTCCAGGCACATCAGTTATGAGCATAAAGCATATCATGTAACCTCAAATCTCTAACAGTGGAAGGTTTTAAAAAAGACTGGATGCTAGAATAATGCTGCTTCCTTTGATGTGACAACTGAGCATCCATCTCCCTCCCCCTCAGATGATTTCTTCAGCATGTTAGAGCAGTGAGGAATAGTTTTAGTCTCATAACCAAGTTAGAGTGAAGACATTGGCCACATAATACACATGCTCCATTTTTTAAAAAATACTGAATCTTGGGCAACTTTTCTCTTGTAACTACTTTACAGTTTCTAAAAGCAGTTATTGTCCAAAGCTGGAAGAATCTGAGTCTTCTCAGATGAGCATGTGAATGAATGGAGGGAGGTAAACAAAAAATAAAATAAAAAAAGATGAGGTCTGATAGGGGAGCAGCCGGATAAGAACATCAAAAAAGGAACAGTAATTTAAAGTTTATTCCAGCTATAATGCAGGTCATTCTGACTTTAAGGTAGCATCACATGGCATACTTCTGAGTCCATTCCGGAGATATTCTGTTGTACTTATCTCTGTCTGTTTTATAGATCCGTGCAATCTCTGGCACTAGAGGGTCATCTGGGTTTGGACCACATAGCAGTGAACAAATGGATAAAAGAACTTTAGAAATAGTTAAAGCAGGAGACCACTGTGATCTTGGAATATCGAGACAAATGCTGCCATTACTGTTAATATTTGGATGATGAATTCTTGTTGTAAATGCAACCTTAGGTGGTTTGAAGGGGTAGTCTGTAGGAAAACGAATTGTCAAAAAGAATACAGCGCCTTGATGTGGGCTGTCATTAGGTCCCATAATCGTGGCTTGCCAATGAAACATATCATCCCCAACTGGATCTGCAGAACATTGTGCTGGAGGGTCACGGGCCAAATCACTAAATTCCTTATTAATCCGTTTCAGCGCCATAGTCTGTGCTTTTCGTCTGGCTCCTCACTCTCTCGGTGTGTGCTCAAAGGTCCGGCCAAAACTCTTGATTATCCGGATGGGCGGCAGGGAAGGATTGTCTCTTCGTCTCCCACCGGCTCTGCCAGACACAGGCGCAGAGGGGCCGGGGCCTCCCTCAAGCTGCGGCCTCGGCTTCCTCCCTACGCGGCAGCTGCTGCCTCCCCGGCCCCACGGAGCTCACGCGCACGACACAGCCACGAGATGTCCGCTCTCCAGATTTTTAAAAATATTTTTTGAGCATATGCCAGCAGCTACATGAAATTCTCTTGCTGCCTTTTGGTTAATTCTCTTCTGTGTACTGTATCCCTTCCCTTTTGGCTTTCTAGCTTCACTTGAAGTCAAGACAAGGTATTCAAATTCCAAATATACAGACTATTTCAAGTAAAAGTAAAAATCTTCTCCTCTTTGGTTTGTACCAGCTCTTTCTCACCAAGTTTGAATTTAGGATGTGGAATGAGAGATGTTTCTACTCTCAAAGACCCACGTGCATTGCTCTGATAGACCTTTCCCACTTGTCTAAAACATGAATCATATTTATGTGTATTAAAATAAGTTACCCTTTAAATACCCAAGAACCCTTTAAATTCAAAGCACCAGGCTGAGAAATGAAGTATGAACATGGGCAGGCATACCCTCTGAGCTCAAGGAGTTCAAAAGCTAGCAGCTGTCATTCCAGTGGGAATTTTATTATAGGACCATTGTTAAATGGTCTAAAACTTTAATTCTGCATGGCCATTGATTCTGACTGGGGCATTGAACAACTCCCCTACCTGCCCTGGTATTAGGGAATACGTCAGACAAGATGTTAGAAATCCTTGCTAACCACATTATAGCCCAGAGTCACCTTACACTCTCTGTGACTTCCTCTGCTCATTCTGATCTTGAAAAATCACTACTGGGATTCAGACTTGCTGGAATACCTTTTACATTGGAAAGATTTATAAATTAAGCCAGTATATACATATATAGATTTAAACAATAGTAAGTCAACTATTGATTATACGTTTTACCAGAAGATTCATAATTGATTACCTTAAGAGGCAAGGTCCTCTTATACATTTAAAAATATGATCCAATTCATTAAATATTCACAATTGACATGCTACTCTTTAGGGATACAAATATTACATAGAAAGAGGTATATTGTATTGGGCTGTAGTAATAACTCCCATTAGCTCTGTGAATGAAAAGATAACATTATTGGAATGGAGGATTTCACAAAGATAAAAATCTGTGTCACAGAAACTGAAGGCAGTTCATTATACCACAGGGCGGCGGCAGGGGTAGGAATTCATTGCCATTCCCTCAAGGGCACACCAAGGAGAAGAAAAAAAGAGCTGTTCTTTTCCATTTCCCTTCTAGATGATATTATATTTTTTAAATACCTTTTCTATTTCCTGTGATTGTGTTCATGTTGTGCATGTATGTATGTACATAAAAAAACATACCTTTGGTAAATATTACTGTCTAATGTATAATACTATCTATATTCTATCATATCTGTCATTTTTCTCGTATGTATCTATTCATCTATCTATATGGCCACTTATCATCTAAAAAACATACCTTTGGTAAATATTACTGTCTAATGTATAATACTATCTATATTCTATCTCTCTATCATATCTGTCATTTTTCTTGTATTTATCTATTCATCTATCTATATGGCCACTTATCATCTATCTATCCATAAAAACTCTGTTTAAGAGAATGACATTTTTCATGAAAATCTCTCCATTACTAATTCTAGCCCACTCTGGAATCTAGAGTTATAATACATAAAAATTACTTCCAAAGGGAAAGATTATTATGAGTCTTTTCCTCTTTTCAATATATCAGATTTCAGGGTATCTAGTAAATCAAATAGCAAAGCAGCCATGGCTACCTTAGAGGCCATGGGGAAAAGCCACACACGTGCACTCACGCACCGTGACCTGTCTTAGGTTTATGGTCTACGGAAGAGACAGAAACACAAGAAGTGATCCAATCACTTAGCAGGGCTAGATTTGGGGAAATCAGTTTCTGCTGTAGGTATGAGAGGACCAAGAGCAGGCAAGTCAGTGTGTACCTGCTGACACCCCACCCTGCATCCTTCACTGCAGGCTGAGCAGAACATCCCAAACTAATTTGATCAGCAGTGTCCAGATGTGGATATTCCTCTCCTTTTTTCATGCTTGCACTTTGTTTGGAACAAAACAATCCTGCCTTGGTCTGCTCTGAAAGAGCTGTGGGTGAGCCCAGGGATTTGGGGGCCACTGCCCCTTGGGTCTAGCTCCTCAGGACACTGGGTTCTAGGCCACCAGTGACCAGCATGGCTCATGGCCAAGTGTCCTTCCCCATGTAACACTAATCCCACTGCCAGGATGCCAACGTTGTGGGAGGCTATGAAATGTCCACAGTACATTAATGTGATTTATCCCTTTTGATCAAAAGGAGTTGTAGGGGAGAAGCTGTGCCCATTCAAACCAAGAGAGTGCAGCCTATTTCCAAAGGGAGCTGGTGTCACAGTGTGAGAGCAACCGGACTTCCAGGCCCCACAGGGGCATAGTGGGGCAGCCCCAACGGTGAGAAGAGTGCGAAAACCCTCGGCTTATTCCTGTTGACTGCCTCAGATGGGCATCTCACTTGGGTGCCCAGGTACTGTGCCCCAAAGCCATGCTCTTACTGCGGCAATTTGCTTGGCTTAGGAATGAAGCATATGCTTGGGAGAGCCTGACTCATTATTTTCTGATGTTTACATCCTGAGCAGTCTATTCAGATAGAAAATACTGTGCATTTGGTGGTGGTGTTTGCATGAGGCTGTGGCTCAGTGCTTGAGTGCTGGCTCTGCTCTGTGCACATGAACAACTCACCTGGTCTCTATGATATAACCATTTCTCATGCCGTGATGTGGCATGCTGACTTGCAATGTAGTTCTTTTTGCCCTCAGTGACACTGTTTTACCCTAAACACAGATTAAATGATTTAAATGATTCAGTGATAAAAGGCACTGGCTTTTACAGCGCTCTGATCGGGATTCAAGTACCTGCTCCACTACACAGCAATTGGGTGTAACCGAGCCAGTCGCCTAGATGCTGAGCCTCAATTTACTCATCTGCAAAAGGAGGATACTAACATACCACTGTTGCAGAGGATTACTGTGAGAAATAGGTTAGATTATGTACCTCAGCTGCTCTTCAAGGAAATTGGCATGGCCAGAGTGTAAGAAATCCTAGTCATTACTATTGGCAAATCAGTCTCCAAAGCTCCTTTCTGTGAACTGGGTAGTAGGTGACTGTGTTCCTACAGTAATTTTTTCAGTAGCTGCAGCTGAATCCATTCTACCTGACAAAATTTTTTACCTGGAAGGGGGTGCTGCCAGTAAGTCTCTAAAATGTGGACTTGGCTGAGTGGGGCTTTGAACAGTAGGAACTCAGTTCAGGTGACAAATCTGGTCACCATTATTAGTTGGTGGCAACACATTTGGTCGATTGTCACCTGCTGTTCTTTGGGATACAGATCATGTACTATGACAGCTTTGCTGTTAAAATAAGTAGTAGGAAAATTCAGAACCTTGTCATGTGGTTATAGACTTTTTTCCCCCTCTGGAACTCAGACTAGAGTTAGCCAGTCTGTAAGTAGAGACAGGAGTGGTATTCTTTACAATTCAAAATTGACTGAGAGTCCTATTTTTTGGATCCACGCAGAATTTTAAAAATAAATGTATTTTTACCAAAGACAGACAGGCAAAAAGAGTGGCAGTGAGGCACAGACTTAGTATCTTAAAATTTTTGCATACACAATCTCTTCTTCACAAAGACATCTTCAGACAAAGGTCAATCAACCAAGATCATATTACACTTGATATCCCCCTACTAATGCCTATTATTTTAAATGACTTCAAGGTATTGGCCATTAAGCTATACAATAGAGGACTGGGAAAAGCCTAGAGATTTCTATGTAAGGGAAAGGAATCTTGCTAAATACCATGCCTAGATGAAATATTTGCCTGTGGTTATTCACACATGGAATTAACTGACCAAGAGCATTGGAAGTCTACATTTTTGAGGGAACTATATTGCCAAAGGCTAATAAGAGGCTGCAATTATTAAATCTTCTAAGTCCCCAGTTTCTGGAAAGATGGCAGAAGAATAGGAGACCCTCGTTTCATCTGGTCCCTTGAATTCAGCTAGATATCTATCAGATTATTCTGAACACCTGTGAATTCAACCTAAGATCTAAGAAAAGAATTGCTGCAATTCCACAAATAGAAAATCAACTACTTTTTGCAAGGGAGGAGGTGCAGAGAAGTGAATCTGAGGGGATATATTGGAAGAAAAACCATGGAGGGAGGGGGCCTCTGGAAGCTGATATAGCAGCAGAGCACAAAATCAGACCTTTTAGAAGTCTGCTCTGGTGAGGGACCTCCCTGTCTGAAAAGTGCTCAGGGAGCACTTTTGCTGGTGGTGAAGTGGGGCAGAATATTAGGTGGGAGAGCATGGTCTCAGGATCTCTGGGGTCACAGAAAGAACAGGGGTGTGTGAGTGTGGCTGAGTTCCCAACCACTGGAGCAGGGAAGCAGGCTACAATCAGTGAGCCCAGGAGTGGGCTCTCAGCTCAGTGTTGCCATAAACCATGAACTGAGTCACAATCAGGCAACCACTCTCCAAGCAGGGGCCCAGAGAACAGCAGAACTGCAGGGACCTTCTTCCTCCCCCTGGGAGTGGGAGTGTGCACCACAGGAGTCTGCAGAGTTTTGCACACACAAAAGTGATTGACTGCTTTTCCCTGAGGGTGCACTGAAGAGTCAGGGGGTCTCGATCGTTCAGCTCTGGGACTGGAGATTGGGGTGCTGCCATTCTTATTGTTTTCTTCATCCTCTAAAGCAGCTAGGAAATCCTTCAGGAAACAAAAGCCACATAGAGCAACCAGAAGCAGCTTACACTGAGCAACCTGGCAAGGGGCTGTGCAACTCTGCCCAGGCAAAGACATCTGAGAATCAGTGCAACAGTCCCCTCCCCCAGGAGACCAGCAAGAACATCAGGCTAATACCAAGTTTACAGATCACACAGAACTGAAAAGCTCCTGTGCCAGGGGAAAGTAGTATGTAGAATTTTTTTTTTCTCATGATTCTTTAATCTTTCAGTTTAAAATTTTCTTTTTCTTTTTTCCTTTTTTCCTTTTCAACTAGTTTCTTATTTTATCAACTTTTTTAAAGTCTTTTTAAGTGTTCATTTTTTTTACATTTACATTTTATAGATATATTCTTAATTTTTGGCTTCCTTTCACTGTATTCAATTTTATTTTTGTATATGTATGTAAGTTTTCTTTCTTTACAATTTTGGGATTTAGTGTCCAAAATACACCCAGGGCCAAGGGTATCACCCTGTTTTGTCCACCTGTGAGATTATATTCTCTTTTTTCCATTTTTTATTCTTTTCTTTTTTGGTTTCTGATCTCTGGATTTGTCTAGTGTGTATTTCGCTGTGGTTGTGATTGATATTTTTTATTTTGTTCTCTTGTTCATCTATTCTTCTCTGGACAAAATGACTAGAAGGAGAAATTCACAACAAAAGAAAGAACCAGAGGTAATACTCTGCCATAGATTTAATCAATATGGATATAAGTAACATGTCAGACCTAGAATTCAGAAAAATGATTATAAAGATACTAGCTGGGCTTGAAAAAAGCATAAAAGACATTAGAAAATCCCATAGTGAAGCAATACAAGAACTAAAATCTAATCAGGCCAAAATTAAAAATGCTTTAACAGATGCAGTCTAAAATGGACACTTTAATGGCTAGGGTAAATGAGGCAGAAGAAAGTGAGTGACATAGAAGACAAAATGGTGGAAACTAAGGAAGATGAGAAAAAGAGAGAAAAACAGCTAATGGATCATGAGGGGAGGCTTTGAGAAATCTGAAATACCATAAAGTGAAACAATATTAGAATAACTGGGGTACCAGAGGAAGAAGGAAGAGAGAGACACAGAATGTATTTTTGAGCAAAGCATAGCTGAGAACTTTCCTCATCTGGTGAAGGAAAAGGCATTCAAGTCCAGGAGGCAGAGCAAACCCCCCTCAAACATTAATAAAAATAGATCAACACCCTGACATATAATAGTGAAGCTTGCAAATCTCAGAGATAAAGAGAAAATCCTGAAAGCAGCTCAAGAAAATCAGTCCTTAAACTACAAGGGTAGAAACATTAGACTGGCAGCAGACCTATCCACAGAGACGTGGCAGGCCAGAAAGGGCGGGCAGAGTATATTCAGGGTACTAAATGAGAAAAACATGCAGCCAAGAATACTTTATCCAGCTAGGGTATCATTCAGAATGGAAGTAGAGATAAAGAGTTTGCAGAACAAACAGAAACTAAAAGAATTTGTGATCACTAAACTAGCCCTGCAAGTAATATTAAAGGGGATCTTGTAAGTGAAGAGAGAGCCCAAAAGTAACATAGACCAGAAAGGAACAGAGACAATATACAAAAACTGACTTTACAGGTAATGGCACTAAATTCATATCTTTCAATAGTTACTCTCAATGTAAATGGGCTAAATGCTTCAATCAAAAGACACAGGGTATCGGATTATATTAAAAAGCAAGACCCATCCATATGCTGTCTACAAGAGACTCATTTTTGACCCAAAGTCACCTCCAGATTGAAAGTGAGGGGATGGAGAAGTATTTATCATGCTAATGGACATCAAAAGAAAGCTGGGTGGCAGTCCTTATGTCAGACAAGTTAGATTTTAAACTAAAGACTGTAGTAAGGGATGAAGATAGACACTATATCATACTTAAAGGGTCTATCCAAAAAGAAGATCTAACAATTATAAATACGTATGCTCCTAACTTGGGAGCAGCCAATTATATAAACCAATTAATAACCAAATTAAAGAAACACATTGATAATAATACAATAAATAGTAGGGGACTTCAACACCCCACTCACAACAATGGACAGATCATCTAAGCAGAAGATCAACAAAGAAACAAGGGCTTTGAATGACACACTGGACCAGATGGACTTCACAGATATATACAGAACATTCTATCCTAAAGCAACAGAATACACATTCTTCTCGAGCGAACATGGAACATTCTTCAGAATAGATCACGTACTGGGTCACAAATTAGGTCTCAACTGGTACCAAAAGATTGGGATTATTCCCTGCATATTTTCAATGTTTTGAAACTTGAACTCAATCTCAAGGGGAAATCTGGAAGGAACTCAGATACTTGGAGGTTAAAGAGCATCCTTTTAGAATGAATGGGTCAACCAGGAAATTAAAGAAGAATTAAAAAAAATTCATGGAAACAAATGAAAATGAAAACACAACTGTTCAAAATCTTTGGGATGAAGCAAAAGCGGCCCTAAGAGGGAAGTACATAGCAATATGAGCTTCTCAAGAAACTAGAAAATTCTCAAATACACAAGCTAACCGTACATGCTGGAGAAGAAACAGCAAATAAAGCTTAAACCAAGCTGGAGAAAAGAAATAATAAAAATTAGAGCAGAAATCAATGAAATAGAAACCAAAAGAACAGTAGAACAGATCAACAAAACTAGAAGCTGGTTCTTTGAAAGAATTAATAAGCTCAGTAAACACCTAGCCAGACTTATCAAAAAGGAAAGGACCCAAATTAATAAAATCATGAATGAAAGAGGAGAGATCACAATGAACACCAAAAAAATACAATTTTAAGAACATATTATAAGCAACTATATGCCAACAAATTAGGCAATCTGGAAGAAATGGATGAATTCCTAGAGACTATAAACTACCAAATGTGAAGCAGGAAGAAATAGAAAACCTGAACAGATCCATAACAAGCAAGGAAACTGAAGCAGTAATAAAAAATCTCCCAACAAAGAAGTTGGGAGATTAAATCAAATAATTTGATTAAGTCAAATAAATTTTAAAAAAATTAAAAACTAATACCTATTCTTCTGAAGCTGTTAAAAAAAAAAAAAAAAAAAAAAAACAGAAATGGAAGGAAAACTTCCAAACTTGTCATATGAGGCCAGCATTACCTTGATCCCAAATCCAAAGACCCCACCAAAAAGAAGAATTACAGACCAATATCCCTGATGAACACGGATGTCAAAATACTCACCAAGATACTAGCCAATAGGATCTCCAACAGTACATTAAAAGGATTATTCACCACAACTAAGTGGGATTTATTCCTGGGCTGCAAGAGTGGTTCAACATTTGCAAATCAATGTGATACATCACATTAATAAAAGAAGGGGCAAGAACATATGACCCTCTCAATTGATGCAGAGAAAGCATTTGAAAAAATACCACATCCTTTCTTGATTAAAACTCTCCACAGTATATTGATACAGGGAACATACCTCCCTCTCTGATTACTTCCCATTCAGTTTTCCCTCCCTTCCCCTATGATCCTCTGTGCTGTTTTTTATATTCCACATATGAGTGAAACCATATGATAATTGTCTTTCTCTGACAGACTTAGTTTGCTCAGCATAATACCCTCAAGTACCCAAAGCCCACAGCAAATATCACTTTCAATGGGGAAAAACTGCCCCTAAGGTCAGGAACACAACAGGGATGTCCACTCTCACCACTGTTGTTCAACATAGTACTAGAAGTCCTAGCCTCAGCAATCAGACAACAAAAAGAAAGAAAGAAAAAAAAGGCATCCAAATCAGCAAAGAAGAAGTCAAACTTTCAATATTCACACATGACATGATATTCCTTGGTGATAACCAAAAAGACTCCACCCCAAAATTGCTAGAACTCATACAGGAATTCGGCAACATGACAGAATATAAAATCAATGCACAGAAATCAGTTGCATTTCTATACACTAACAATGAGACAGAAGAAAGAGAAATTAAGGAATCAATCCCATATAAAATTGCACCAAAACCCATAGGATATCTAGGAAAAAAACCTAACCAAAGAGGCAAAGCATCTGTACTCTAAAAACTACAGAATACTTAAGAAATTGAGGAAGACACAAAGAGATGAAAGATATTTCATGCTCATGGATTAGAAAAATAAATATTGTTAAAATGTCTATATTACCTTGAGCAGTCTACTCATTCAATGCAATCCCAATGAAAATACCATCGACATTTTTCATAGAGCTGGAACAAATAATCTTAAAATTTATATGGAACCAGAAAATACCCTAAATAGAAGAATGTTGAAAAAGAAAACCAAAGGTGGTGGTATCCCAATGCCAGACTTAAATCTATATTACAAGGCTGTAATCATCAAGACAGCATGGTACTGGCACACACACAAAAAACAAAAACCAGACACATAGATCAATGGAACAGAATACAGAACCCAGAAATGGACCCTCAACTCTATGGTCAACTAATCTTGGACAAAGCAGGAAAGAATATCCAATGGAAAAAAGACAGTCTCTTCAACAAATGGTTTTGGGAAAATTGGACAACCACATGGAGAAGCATGAAACTGGACCATTCTCTTACACCATACACTAAGATAATCTCAAAATGGTTGAAAGACCTCTATGTGAGACAGGAATCCATTAAAATCCTAGAGAAGAACACAGGCAGCAACCTCTTCGACCTATGCCACACATCTTGCTAGACACGTCTCCAAAGGCAAGGGAAACAAAAGCAAAAAATGAACTATTGCAACTTCATCAAGACAAAAGGATTTTGCACAGCAAAGAAAATAGTCAACAAAACTAAAAGGCAACCTATGGAATGGGAGAAGATATTTGCAAATGACATATCAGATAAAGGGCTAGTATCCAAGATCTATAAAGAACTTATCAAACTCAACACCCAAAAAACAAATAATCTAGTCAAGAAATGGGCCAAAGACATGAACAGACATTTCTCCAAAGAAGACATTCAAATGGCCAACAGACACATGAAAAAGTGCTCAACATCCCTTGGCATCAGGGAAATACAAATCAAAACCACAATGAGATACCATCTCACACCAGTCAGAATGGCTAAAATTAACAAGTCAGGAAACAACAAATGTTGGTGAGGATGTGGAGAAAGGGGAACCCTCTTACACTGTTATTGGGAATGCAAGCTGGTACAGCCACTCTGGAAAACAGTATGGGGGTTCCTCAAGAAGTTAATAACAGAGCTACTCTACAACCCAGCAATTGCACTATTAGGTATTTACCCCAAAGATACAAATGCAATGATCTGATGAGGCACATATACCCTGATGTTTATAGCAGTAATGTCCATAATAGTCAAATTATGGAAAGGGCTGAGATGTCTATCAACAGATGAATGGATAGAGAAGATGTAATATATACATACATATATACATATATATATATAATGGAATATTATATAGATATAGATTTTTATGGAAGTATATATATGGAATATAGACTATATATATAATGGAATATTACTCAGCCATCAGAAAGGATGAATACTCACCATTTACATCAACGTGGATAGAACTTGAGGGTATTATGCTGAGCAAACTAAGTCTGTCAGAGAAAGACAATTATCATATGGTTTCACTCATATGTGGAATATAAAAAACAGCACAGAGGATCATAGGGGAAGGGAGGGAAAACTGAATGGGAAGTAATCAGAGAGGGAGACAAACCATCAGAGACTCAACTATAGGAAACAAATTGATAGTTGCTGGAGGGGAGGTGGGTGAAGGGATGAGGTAACTGGGTGACAGGCATTCAGGAGGGCACATGATGTGATGAGCACTGGGGGTTATATGGAATAGATGAATTATTGAACTCTACATCTGAAACTAATGATGTACTATATGTTGGCTATTTGAATTTAAATAAAAAAATAAATAAATCTTTTAAGTCCCTTCTTGTACCCCAAATTCAAACCAATAGATGTGGATCCAAGAAATCTGTGCCCCTCAGGGGAAGTCATTCTCTATAATGCCCTCTTCGTATAAGGTCTTCAATGACAATAATCAAGAGAGGGTCTCCCAGGGAGGAGAACGTGAGGATGGTGGATTGGGTAATCCAGGAAAGTACCCTGAGAGAACACAGAAGCTCTGAGCCTTCCTGCTAGGCAATGTTTCATGTTTACTCTGGTATGATCTTTGCTGTGGGCTTTCCATTATTCTCTTCCCAATAGGGGTTACTATTGACCTTAAACTAGTCTTTGTTTTTTTTTTAACCATTGAATAGTGAATATGCTGAGGAAAGATAGGTTGTCTTTCAGTTTATAGGTCACTAGACCATATAAAGTCCAATTTAGATCTGACAGAATCACAGAAACTCCGAAGAGTTGAATGAAGCAAATAAATTAGACTTTTGGATTGTCACCTTTGGGGAGCAGTGCTAAGCATGTTCTACCTTGGAGAGAAGCATGTGTGTGAATGTTGAGTAGCCAAAGGAGTTGACTTGGACAGACATAGCTAATTGTCTCCCTAATAGACATTCTCCCTTCTTACTTACTAAAGGAACTCTAATTTTGTTTGAATTGGCAAACAAACAGTCCCACTTGCCAATCACCTCTCATGTACCCATCACCTCTCCAGACTTCCTTGCAGCTAGGAATGGCCATGTAACCCACTCTGACCAATGAGATGCAAGCAGAAATCTAATGGCTAGGCCTCTGAAGCTTTTCTTCCTCTGATTAAAAAAAAAAAAAAGATAGATCCATTTTGCATTTGTTATTTGCCCCACATCCTTCTTCTCTTTTATTTTTGACTCAGATTAAGACTCAATGTTTAGAGTAGAAGGAGTCATCTTGAGATCATTAAGACAGAAGCCACATGGTAAAGCTCGTAGAAGGAACCTCGTTCCCCATGACTTCCTTGAGCAGTTGCACCAGCTCTGGGCTGGCTTTTAGTTCCTTATTATGTAGAAAAAAATCCCTTACTTGTTTAATCTCCTGAAGTTGAGTTTTTGTGTAAATACCATACATGGCCATGTTTTAATAAGCAGTGGCTTGGCTGCCTGGAGAAAGCAGAGGTCATGGAAAAGAGGGAAGATCAAAAATTCTTAGTCTTGGGAAGTTAGTAGAAGCAGCAACTGGACTGTTGGAAATGGTTGTGTAGTAGCACAGAAGACAAATATGAGATTCAGATGGTAAAGGTGATGATGCCCAAGCAAAATGAGGAGGAGGAAGAATGCTACTGTACCAGGGGCCAAAAGGACAGATGTGGCCAAAGAGGGGGCAATAGTAATCTCTTAGGTAAAAGGTGCTTGTGGCAGATGAGGACCTGTGTCCAGCAAGGTATACTCTGCCTTGGCTCAGGTACTTTCTAGCAAGCTTCACTTAATATGGGTTGGAGCTCAGAGGTGGATGAAATCAGCTGGATGATTGCCTCATCTTCTTGTGGTAGAGGGATGTTTGGGTTGATGTGCAGTTGGTCATATCATGGGTCTTCTGCTCTTCTGCCTTTTTACAGGACAAGCATGAGAATAGTCATTCAGGTGACTAACAATCTGGTTTTAGATTTTGTGCTAGGGGAGTTGTCTGGGTATGCCACTTTTGAACATTTGGTAAACCCAAGGGAAGCTGGGTTAGGGAGGCAGGGGGTGCTAATATCCAGGCCCCCCAAATCATCCTCAGTTAATTCAGTTTGACTCTCACAGCCTGGGAGGATGTTCATTTGCCTTTCATGCATATATATTTTTTTATCTGCTAATTACATGAGATATGATGTTAGGAATAGTCTCCTCTAATGAAGATAAAACTGACTTCTAGTCAGGAAAAACCATTACATCTTGGTTACCTATATAAATATTTAAATCATTTAACTGGTGTCCGATTTTTCCTGATTTCCATTCTTGCATTTTAAGAAATTATAAAGGAAAAAGCCCTCTAAGATACAGCAGTCTTCCAACCTCCAAGCGGACCTCAATTTGGAACGGCAAAGGTTGAAAGCACTGATAATGGATTTGTTCAAATCAAGCAGAATCAAGTCCTCCCTCCTAACATGAATAAAAATGATCACGATATTTAAGTAGCATGCACAAGATGTTGTAATTCTCCACCCCCCTTTAATCTACTGATAATGAAAACAAAATGATATAAAACAACTAAATGGGGGGGGGCGCCTGGGTGGCTCAGTTGGTTAAGCGACTGCCTTCGGCTCAGGTCATGATCCCAGGGTCCTGGGATTGAGTCCCACATCAGCAGGAAGCCTGCTTCTCCCTCTCCCACTCCCCCTGCTTGTGTTCCTGCTCTCGCTGTCTCTGTCTCTGTCTCTGTCAAATAAATAAATAAATAAAATCTTAAAAAAAAAAAAAATGGGGGGAGTCCATTCATCCCTGCTACATCCCTCTTTGCCTTCCTTGTTATTAGCTTCAACAGAGATCAGAAGGCTGTAGCAGTTTTCAGGTCAGACTTGGCTCCCAGGCCAACTATGTTCAGCCCAGTGTTTTAGAAGATTTTCTAAGTACTTGTTTAGCCAATGGGCCAGAGACTATCAGGAACATGTCTGCAGTTAAAGACATTAGGTATATACTTATATACATATATGTATATATATATATAGTTACAGTAAGGGTGATTTGGCTCTGGGAAAACCTCAGGAATATCTGGGGAAGGGGTTGTTGAGAGGGTCTTCTTTCAGTGGTTGGATGATTCTGAGGGGGAACTGGGAAGCAGAGACCAGCTTTGGATTTTGGACTACCAAGAGGCTAGGTCAGCTCAGACCCTGAGGATCTTAATAATTCATACCTAGGAGGCAGGAACACTAACACGAGTCTAGAGGTGTAATTCCTGAAGAAGCAGCATCCACTCAGAGACAGGTTTTGTTCATCAGCAAAGGAGGATGACTAGACATTCTTGTGTCATGGAGTGGCCTTATCTATGTCTTGTTCTGGATGTGATCACGGAGTAACCTTTTTTATGTGTCTTGTTTTCAGCAATATGATCTGGGAGCATTGTGGTCTGCTTCTCAACAGGGGTCATTTTTTAGTTTCTCATTATCAACATTTGAAAATCAGGAGATTTTCACCTAAGTCTAGGTTTGTATCCTTTTGAAAAAAAAAATGGAAATATTGGGCAATGCTGGCCTTTTATTTCCAGATGACACTAATTGGCTATCTGATTTTCAGTTGGCCATAGTCTCCGCCTACTTATTATTATGTGATACCAAGCACACTTCTGGTCTAGATAATTAGCTAACTACTGTTTTTGCAATGGCCTAGGTCTTTCCAATTATAGAAAATGTTTAATTCTCAAAATCTCATCACTGTTGTGAAAGTGAAAGTATTTACCATTATTTAAATCCCTATGCATTAAATTTTGGTCTGTATTACTTTTAGGAAAATAAAAAGAAAACCTCAAAACATCATATATCCTATTTCAACTAACTGGTCAGTCTCTAAATGGCTCAGCTGATTTATGTTGAAGTTAAAAGATATAAGCTGGAACACACTGTGCCTCTTTCTAGCTAAACTCCATAGGATGCCTTTAACTTGTCTATCAGTAGGGCACTTGAGGACAACTGACAAAATAATCTCACCCAATCTAACTTAAACAAAAAAGAATTTGGTGACTTATATAACTAGAAAGCCATGGGGAAGATTTGTCTGTGCAGCTTGATCTAGGCACATAAATAGAGCCATATTTGGATGAAGTCTTTTATGATGTCTTTCTGGTCTCCTTTACGTTGGTTTCGTTTCCAAGCTCTGCATGGAAATGGCAAATATATATGAAGCTATACAAATAAAGTTTAACATTTGAGTGTCTCTTTTCTTTTTGGCGCTGCACATTCATGTTTTGAAAGTTCTCAATTCAACTTATCTGTTCAACTTATCTCCTGTGAATAAAATAACAAATTTTATTTTTTTTCCCATTTCCTTCTCCCTTCTCCTCTCCCCAGAAAAAATTTTATTAATGAAAAATCAGCAATGTTGGCTATATTTCAGATACTGCCAAGTGATAGGATTGCTGAAGCAAACACAACACATTCCCTTCCTTCAAAGAGCTCATAGTTCATTAGGGGATTCAGACAAATAAGCAAATCATTACAATCTAATGGGATGAATGCTATTATAGCTGTATGTGCATGGGGCTAAGAGACTATAGCTGTTAGATCTGCCTTCAGGGGGGTGAGTGGGCAGGGAAAGTTGCATATGGCAAATACTCACTGAGCACCTACCATGTTCCAGATGGTATGTGGGGGGTGGGGTTACAATGGTGATAAGAAAGCCAGCACAGACATCACCATCCTTAAAAGATGTGGAGGAGTTTATCAGATGGATGGTTGTTGGTGACATTCCTAGCAGTGGAATAATATGTGCTAAGATATGGGGATATGACTTGTTTCAAGAATGCCAAGAAGTTCAGTGTGCTGGGAGAGGGTGAAAATGGATAGAAAAAAACCCAATCACAAAAAGACCTGAATGAATGAATTGTAGATTATAAGAGATTAGGAACATTTGAAGTGTTTTAATTAGGGGATTAACATCATCAAATTCCCATCTTATGAAGGTAATTCAAGCATTGGTGTGGAGATGGATTAGAGGAAGCTGAGATAGGAGGATGCAGACCAACTGGAGACATTATATATGTTGCCTTTTGAGTTGAGGGTTTGGACTAAGGCATGAGAAGTGGAGGGAAATTTTAAGAGATATTGTACAAGTAGATTAATGAAATTTTGTGAAAATATGAGAGAAGTCCACAAGTGAAGGCTGAACTGATTCTTGGGCTTTGGTTTCTGGTGACCTGATGATTAGTGTGCCATTAATAAATGCAGGAGAAAACAGGAGCAGAAGATGGATGGATGGATGGCAGGAGGAGAAGTAATTAATTCCATTTTGGAGATATCAAGTGTGATACATGCCAGAAAGCAACTGGATGCCATCAGTGTGAAACTGAGGAAACTGAAACTAAGATCTGTAGACCTATTTATAGCACATTAACAAGGGGATTGAAGACAGGGAGAAGTTAGGATTACTCAGGGAGAGTGTTTAGAAATTTTAGAGGGAGACAAGGATGCTGCCTGGTGTACACCACCATTTTGAATGTACTAGTTAGGCCAAGAGAACCCATGAAAAAGAGTGGAACAATAATGCCAATTGTTGCAGAAAAGTGAAGTAAAATAAAAATAAGAATTAGTTTTTAGATTTGGTACCTTGATGACTGCAATAGTTTTGGGCATAAGTAAGGAGGTAAGTTTAAAAATCCAGAAGGGTTGAAGGATGAATGGGAGATGAAGAAATAGTGGGTGTAGGTTGCTTTTTCCAAAAGTTAGGATAGTAAGGAAAAAAAGACAGGGTGATAGCTAGAGGAATTCTCAGGGCAGGAGAGTAATTCTTTGTTTGCTGTTTATTTCCTCCCAGGTGGGAAGAATTGGGTGTGTTTATGTACAGACAAGGTATGGCCATGGAGAGTAAGCTCTTCGGGAGGTGTGACAGGATTCATGGAGCACGAACAAACTGGAGGTAGGAGATGATGAAATGTAATGAGCAGCCAGAGGGAAAGGCTCACTGGGTAACAAACCTGTTCTATGCATTCAGAGTTCTAATGAAATGTCAATGCTAAGACCCTGTTTTGACCAATTAAATCAGAATTTCTGAGATGGGAGCCAGGGCATTTTCTAAATGGGTATTTTCTAAAATTATTTTTTTTCGAGATGACTTCTACATATACTCAACACTCCCTAAAACAAATAAGACCCATCCAGCTTTGTCAGAAACGTTAAAGAGTGAGGAATATCTTCAAAAGTGACTAAAATCACGAAGGGAGCTGGAGATGGTCTTCTCCCAGCCCTGGACACTCATCAGGCTTTCTTTTCATATTTCTTCCTGGCATCAGAGAAGTGACAGAAGTCAGATATGGAGGCCATGGTCTAGAGGAGCACCAGAGGATGACAAAGGCGAAGTATTTGTCCTCCAGGGTGTGAGTTTCAAGAAATTGCATTAATTTTGCCAGAAGAGGAGGCTGAAGAGGCACTTACTGTGGTCACTGAGGAGAGATCAGTTTTCACTCAAGAGAGGTGGGATGTCTCTTCACTTTATTCACTGAGGACAAAGGAGAAACATAATTAAGCAAGATGCCGATTAAATATTGAGAAAAACCCTCTGGTCATATATATGGTTTTGAGATGATGGAAAACTGTTGGAAGAGGATATTTTCTTTTTAGAACATAGGCAATATAGACAGAAAAATGGAGTTGATGAATTCTAGGGATCCTTTTGATCCTTGGGAAAACTCTTATATTGAAAGCATCTCATAAACTTCCTGTCATTTCTATGAAGAAAGAAGGAATAAGACAGAGCTCTAACTCTCCACCACATTCTCCTGACACACACACACACGTACACATACACACACATATGCACAGACATGTGCATACACATGCACACGTGCATACACAAACATGGAGAAAGGCAGCTAAGCAGCTAAACCCAAAACCAAAAGACCCGATATTTAGGATTTTTATCAGTTATGACTATGTTTGTCTGGAGCAACAGAAAATGTGCCTCCAGTGACTTAACAATTAGAAGTTATTCACATGATAAACCATGGAAGCAGCTGTTAGTGTTGGTTCAATGACTTGATAAGGACAAGGCCACAAGCCCTGTGATTCACTTGTCTTTGCCTTGCACCCTACGCTAATCGCCCCATGCTGCAAGATGGGTGCTCCGTCTCTTGGCCTCAGTGCATATTTAAGGCTAGAAGAGGTAAGGACAAAGGGCTATGCAGGCTGCAAATTTTCTGTTTCCTCAAGAAAGCAAAAGCTCTCCTGAAGTCTCCCTCAGTGACTTCTGCTAAGGGCTCCCTGGCAGGAATTGCTAGCTGCTTATCCAACATTAGGGCGGAGTCTGCTTGTCCCTCTCCCTTTGCTCCTCCCCCCTGCTCGTGCTCGCTCTCTCTCTCTCTCTCAAATAAATAAATAAGTAAAATCTTTAAAAATAAATAAATAAATAAACTCACTGGGGAGAAATTACCCAGCAAGAGGTTAATATTGACACAATGCCTACACTGCCCCTGGGGTTGGGGCAGAAGCCCTGGGGCACATCCCAGTTCCTTTCTTTCAGAGAGAGTAGCATTTGAGGCATTTACATTGACGCAAAGTTGAGCAATTTGCCGGGTGACCACCAAGTGACCTGGTCTTATCTCAGGCACTTTTCTTTACTCGCCGTGATACTCCACACACCCTCTTGGAAGCCCCTACTTCTTTGCCCTGTGGCGGTCCCTGTCTCTGGGGTGTCACAGGGCTGCCTAAGGAATTGTTGGATCCCATGAAACACACCTCCCATGGGACGGGTTTTTCCTCCTCCTGCCTTGTCTCAGTTGGACAGTGGCTCAGCAGCTTCTGTGGATGTTTGGAAGCTTAGGAGCCTAATGAGGACCGAACGTTCTGCTGTGTTGCCTCAGTATTCCAAGCTCTAAGTACATTTCCCAGGACCACCTTTTCCGCAAGAGCGGGGACAACAGCTCTGCCCATTGTTTTCTTTTCAGAACTGCTCGGCAGTGTTTTAACACTTTAACTTGCTGCTTTTATTGTCTCTGTTTCGTCTAAAACTTGCAGACACCTCTTAGCCCAGGTAACACCGGAAGGCACTGCCCAGGCCGCCCCTCCTTGAAAGCTCATTCAGTTCCCTTGAAGTCTTTACAACCCTTTCAGCCTGTGGAGGAACTACATACATTCAAGGTGATCCATTCAGCAGATCAAGCATTTCCATCTAGGCTTAGCATGAATAATTTAAGGGGGAGTGTAGGTGCCTTCAAATTTGAAAGCAACAATGATTTTTTTTTTCTAGCCCAATAATGTGTAAAAAGCCTGTAGATGAAAGCAATCTCTTTGTCCTAAAGTTGAATCCTTATCTCAGCTACAACCACTTAGAAAAATTATGCCTTTTAGTTCAAGATCAGGCTGCGGAGGCTGGCCCCCCACCTCCCTCTGTCTCTTTGCCGAGGCTTGTACACTGTTTTCCGAAGCTCTGGTGCATGCAGCTTGGTCTCTATAGAAACAGCAGCTCACTGCGGGCAAAGTTGATGTGAACCACCAGGATGAGAAATCCTACATGGCTGTGCCTCGGGCCTAAAGCCACAGACCTTGGTAACGACAGCTAAAAGCTAAATGAATGTGCAGTTGTAAGAAACACCTACACAGCTCAGGATAGCCTCCCCAGGCCACCAGTGTCAAAGCTGTGCTCGCTGAAGTCCACACCTCAATTCCTCTGCCCTGTCCTCAACTAAAGGCTGGCCACATTATTTTGGTTGGGTCCTCAGATTTCTGGCTCAACATAATACATGTTGTACACAGTGTACTTCCCCCTGCCCAAATATTGAACCAATTGAGAAAAAAGAAGAAAAAAATAAGGCATGATGAAGAAGGCTGAATGTGTCTCCTCGGAATTCGTATATTGAAACCTAATCCCCAGTGTGATGGTATTAGGATGTGGGGCCTTTGGGAGGTGATTAGGTCATGAGAGTAGAACTCTCCCGAGTGGGATTGGTGCCCTTCCTTGTAAAAGAGGCCCAGGGGGCTTCCTTGCCCCCTCCACCTAGTGAGGACACAGCAAAAAGATGGCTGTCTACGAACCAGGAAGTAGCTCTCGCCAGGCCCTGAATTGTGATGACACCTTGATGTTGGACTTCTCAGCTTCCAGAACTGTGAGAAATAACTTTCTGTTATTTATAAACCACCCACTCTATGTCATTCTGTTATAGCAGCCCAAATAGGCTAAGATAAGGCTATGGGAAACCCATAGCTGTTCTGTTGCAGGTAAAGCTATTGCTTAGAATATGGCATAGATCTGTGGCACGTGTCTTTGAGTAGTTTCCACCTTGAACCTGAAAGGGCAGACCTCCTCCACCATATGACAGGGAGAAGAGCAAATTCCTGGGGTCTGCAGGTAGCCAGAATCAAAGAAAAAAGAAAGGAAGGGATGGCACATATGCTTGCTTTATGTCCCAAACTCACCAATTAAGTTACTTCTTTTCTGGGGAGGAATGAATATTACAGCAAGGGAACCCTTTTCATAAGGAAGGAGAAAATAGGCTCAGAGAGGTGAAGTAATGTGTCCAAGATTGCAGCATTATGTAGTATTAGTACAGAATTTGAACTTGGCCACTGTGCCCTGACATCCAGGAAGTGGCTAACCACCTCTTATTTTGTACATCTCGGTTCCTTGTACTTATAGCTCTTACTGTGCTTATAATTGCGCTTTGCTGTAGTTCACAACGTCGCCGACACCCCTACTTGGCAGAGAACTATCACTGTACGATCTTGGAATTTCCGGGTCCCGATACCCTGCATGACACATAATAGAAATTCAATACGTGCTTGTTGAGCTCAACTGAATGGAGCCACTGTCTTTAGAAGGAACTCACAATTGTTTCTGTTCCTATTACAATTACTGCATAACAAATTATCTCCCAAAGCAAGAACTTAAAACAACCATTTTATTTTCTGGAGGATGTTGTGGGTCAATAATTCTGGACAGTTGGGTTAGACAGTGCTTCCTTGGGGTCTCTTGTGTAGTGTGGTATTAGATGTTGGCTTCAGTCATCTAAGGGTCTGGCTGGGCTGGCGTCCAAGATGGCTCTTTCTGGTGGCTGGATGTTAGATGGATGGAAGCTCTGCTGGGACTGCCTCTTTTCCAGTCTGGTGCTTTAGAGTTGTCATACTTCATCCACGGTGGCTGACGTCCCCTGACTGAGTGGCGTGAGACAACCAGGTAGAAACCACACAACCTTTTCTGACCTAGTCCTGGAAGCCACACAGCCTGGGAAGTCACTGCTGCTGCATTTTATTGGTATAATTTAGTGCCTAAGGCCAGCTCTTATTCAAGGTGAGGAGATATAGACCCTACCTCTTGATGGAAAAAAATGCCAGTGAATTTGTGGACCAATTTTGAAATTGCCACATAACCTTTCCATTCAATTACATGTCCTCCTCTCTCCACTAACCTCATAGACAATCCATAATTTACCTCCTCTGAGCTGCATTCTTCACTTAACTGATAAATTAGCTAATTTTTAACTGTTTTAATGAAGTCTGACAAATAAATATATTGTTTCTTTAAAGAAAAGTATTCATTTTACAAAGGACTTTCAGAACTGAAAATAATAGCTTAAAAATACCATGACTTTCAAGAATGAGCCTGTGTGGAGAATATATTTTTGAGAAGATGAGGCTTTCAATGGCTCTGACATCATGCAGCATCTGTTACCTAACTACATATAGATGGACAAAATATGAGGATTATGTCCTAAGTAAACAGATTTATGTGAAGTACTGGAAAATCAAATGCAATTCATCCATTGTCAGACTTAACTGAGGTAGAATTTGTCGGTGATTTTAGTGTACTGACTGCCAACCTAGAAAGGTACTACTTATCTGAAAGAGTGGAAAATTCTCAAAAAAAACAAAACCAAAAAACAGATTTTGACTTAAGAAATACATAGTGTGCAGTACTCTGCAGAAGAGAATATTATAGAGTGGGGCCAGTTTAATAGAATGCCATGATGCTCCAAATCCCTGTAATGGTTTGTTTAGGTTGTTTGATGATCAGGAGCAGACCCAAGGGACCTAAGATTGAGGCCACAGTCAGCGAAAAAAGGGAAGGTGCTATTTTGGAGAGTGGAAAAGGCAATTTATATTTCAATAAAAAAAAAAAAAGATGTCTGTAGGTTTTCCATTGGGGGCAATATATCAGACTAAATATGTTTTTAAAGAAAACTCTCCTGATAAAAAAACTAATACAAAATCCGTTTTGAGGATACATTTTTATGTTAAAACATAATATATATACAGAAAGTGCACAACTCATAAATCTATATAGCTCTAAAACTTTTGCATTTGGTATATTGAATGTGATACCAGTGAGATCAAGAATCTCACTAGCATCCTAAAAGCCTGTCTTATGCCTCTTTCAGGTTATTATTTCCTCCAAAGTTCATCACTATTCTGATTTCTATAATGATAGGTTTGTCTTATTTGTGTTTGAACTTTACATATAGAGAATGTTATGGGATGAGCCCTACTGTGTCTAGGTTCTTTGGTTGAACATTCTTTATGATATCATTCATGTTGTTAAGTTATTTTTACTGATATGCAATATCGTAATGAATTAGTATGCTTCCATTATTTATTCATACTACTGTTGATTAGCATTTAGATTGTTTACATTTTAGGGAAATGGTTTTCAACTGGGGGTGATTTTGCTCCCCAGGAGACACTGGCAATGTCTGGAAACATTTTTGGTTTTTATGATGGGGTGGGCTGGGGTTGCTACTGGATTTTAGCGAGTAGAGTCCAGAGATACTGCTAACTATTCTACAAAGCACAGAAAAGCCTCCCACAAGAAAGAATTATCCAATGCAAATGTCAATAGTACTGAAGTTAAGAAACCTTGGTTTAGGCTTATTGTAGTAGTGTAACTATGAACTCTGTTGCATGTGTTTTTTGGTGAATTTACATTACATTTCTCTTGGGTAAATACATAGAAATAGAATTCTTGGCTAATAGAGTAGGTGCATGTTCAACTTTAGAATATATAACCAAATAGTTTTCCAAAGGAATATTACCAAATTATATTCCCACAAGCAGTGTAGAAGAGTTTCAGTTGTTCTATATCCACACCAATATGGTTTTTCTCAGTCTTTTAAATTTTGGTATTTCTGTTGGTTGTGTAGTCATATCTCTTTGTGCTTTTGATTTCCATTTCCATGATGACTACTGATTATGAATATTTTCTCATATGTTTACTGGTCATTTAAATATCCCCTTTTGTGAAGTACCTGTTCAAGCTTCTCACCCAAGACAATTTTCTATAGGGTTGTTTGATGCTTGCTTACTCATTTCTAGGAGTTTATACATATTTTTTATACACATCTAGACCAGGACTTCTCTCTCAATGCCACAATGTGTCTATATATATGCAACCTGGAAGTGCAGGGAGTTATCCCCTTTTGGGTAAAATTTTGACCACTGAAGGATGAGTATTGTTTTCCCTTTTTACCTCATACTGAGCAAACATCCTGAAAGCATGCAGTATGTTTACTCAGCCAGTCCATGGATTTGAGCAACCAGTTGTATGTGTCAGAGGCCAACTCAATCATTTATTTTTAAACTCCAAAATGAAAAAAAAAAATCTTCAAAATGAAAAGCAATCTTCCAAGACATTTTAAGGGCTGTCTTCTGCCAGAACTCAGCTTATCTCTTTGTTGAACTACTCTAAATATCATATAGTATATTTTTTATGAACAACCCAAATTTATTCACTTTTAACTTCCACACACCAGGAGGGAACTTTGATAGTGTATTTGCTATATTTATAGCACAGGGCTAAGCCCTTCATATGTATATCAACATATCCTCAGACACACACACATAAAATAATTACTATTATTATCTCTATTTTACAAATAAAAAGATTGCACATAGGAGTTTAGCAACTTACTCAAGATTATGTAGCTATGATGTACTGAAACAGAAAACCAAGTCAGAACTTTTTGGCTCAAAAATCCTGTTTGACTCATTTTATGAGGCCAGAATTATCCTGATACCAAAACCAGAAAGAGACACTATTAGTAAAGAAAGCTACAGGCCAATGTTCTTGATAAATATAGATGCAAAAATTCTCAATAAAATATTAGCAAACTGAACTCAGCAGCACATTAAAAAGATCATTCACCATGACCATGTGGGATTTATCCCTAGGATGCAAGGATGATTCAACACCTGCAAATCAATCAAAGTGATACACTGCATTAATAGAAAGAAATGAATCAATCAACATGATATACCATATTAATTAAATGAAGGATAAAAATTATATGACCATCTCAAAAGACATAGAAAAAGCATTTGACAAAATTCCACACCCATATATGGTAAAAACTCTTAACAAATTAGACATAGAAGGAACATATCTCAATGTAATAAAGTCCATATATGATAATACCACAGCTAAAATCATACTCAGTGGTGAAAGGATGAAAACCACTCTGCTAAGATTAGTAAGGAGACAAGGTACCTTCTCTTACCACTCTTATTTAACATAGTACTGGAAGTCCTAGCCACAGCAAGCAGAAATGAAAAAGAAATAAAAGGCAGTCAGAATTGGAAAGGAAGAAGTAAAATTATCTCTATATACAGATGACATGATGTTATGCATAAAAGCCTAAAGACTCAACCAAAAAACTGTTAGATCTAATCAACGAATTCAGTGAAGTTATAATTAACATATAAAATTAACATATAAAATCAGTAGTGTTTCTATAAACCAACAATAAAATTTCTGAAAAAAAATCAATCCTATTTATAGAAGCATCAAAAACAATAAAACATTTGATAAACTTAACCAAAGATACGAACATTCTCTTCACTGAGAACTACAAGACAGTGATGAAAGAAATCAAAGAAGACACAAATAAATGGAAAGGTATCCCTTGTTCACGGATTGAAAGAATTAATATTGTCAAAATGTCAATACTACCAAAGACCATCTACAGATTCAATGCAATCCCTATCAAGTTTCCAGTGGCACTTTTTACGTGTAAAAAGTATAAATGCTCCTGAAACCTATATGGAACCACAAAAGACCCCAAATAGCCAAAGCAGTCCTGAGAAAGAACAAAAAAGGAGGTATCACACTTCCTGATTTCAAGCTATACTACAAAGCTATAGTTATCAAAACAGTATGGTACTTACATAAAAGCAGACAAATACATGAATGAAACAGAATTGACAGCCAAGAAATAAATACAAGCATATATGTTCAACTGATATTTGACAAGGGAGCCAAGAATAGTCAATGAAAAAAAGACTGTCTTTTCAATTAATGGTGTTGGGATAATTGGATATTCACATGCAAAAGAATGAAACTGGACTCTATTTTATACCATTCAAATTAACTCAAAATGGATTAAAGACTTAAATGTAAGATCTGAAACCATGAAACTTCTAGAAGAAAACAGGAATAAAACTCCTTGACATGAATCCTGGTGCTGTTTTGAATATGACACACAAAGCACAGGCAACAAAATAAAAAATAAACAAGTGAAGCTGCATCAAACTGAAAAGCTTCTGCACAGCAAAAGGAAACATCAACAAAGGGAAAAAACAGTGTCTGGAAGGGGAAAAAATATTTGCAAACCATATATCTGGTAAGGATTAAAATCCAAAATACATACAGAACTCAATAGCAAAATAAATATGTAAAATTTAAAAATAACCCAATTTAAAAATGGGCAAAGGAACTGACTAGACATTTCTCCAAAGAATATACATGAAGGGCCAACAGGTACATGAAAAGATGATCAATATCACTATCAGGGAAATGAAAACTAAAACCATAATGAGATATCCCTTCACACCTGTTAGAATGGCCATCATCAAAAAGACAAAAGAGGGGCACCTTGGTGGCTCAATCAGTTAAGCATCTGACTCTTGATTTTGGCGCAGGTCATGGTCTCAGGGTTGTGAGATTGAGACATTCTCTCTCTCCCTCTTTCTCTGCCCTCCCCCTAAAAAAAAGAAAAAAGAAGAAAAGTGATAAAAAATGCTGGCATGATTGTGGAAAAAAGGGAACTCTTGTGGACTGTTGGTGGGATTGTAAATTAGTGCAGCCCCTATGAAAAACAGTATACTGAATTCTCCAGAAATTAAAAACAAAACTACCATATGATATAGCAATTCTACTTCTGGGAATATATCCAAAAGTAACTACAACACTAATTTGAAAAGATACCTGTACTTTTCATGGTCCAAGCAGCATTATTTACAATAGTCATGTTATGGAAAGCACCTAAGTGTTCATGGATTGATGAATGGATAAAGAAGCTGGGATATATACAATGGAACATTATTCAGCCATAAAAAGGGGGAAATCCTACTATTTGTGACAACATGGATGGACCCTTGAGGGCATTATACTAAGTGAAATAACTCAAACAGAGAAAGACAATTACTGTATGGTCTCACTAATATGTGGAATCAAAAAAAAATTAACTCACAACCAACTCATAGAATAATATAAGACTTACGGTTACCAAGAGGTGGGTAATGGGGCGACAGGAAACTGGAGGAAAGTGGTCAAAAAAGTACAAAGATAAATAAGTACTGGGGATGTAACATACACCATGATGATTATAACTGTGGTATGTAGGAAAGTTAAGAGAGTAAATCCTGAGTTCTCATCACAGGAGAAAATTTTGTTTCTTTGTTCTTTTCTTCTTTCTTCTCTTTTTACTGTATCTGTATGAGAAGACAGATGTTAGCTGAACTTGTTGTAATCATTTCATAATATATACAAATCATGCTCTACATCTTAAACGTACACAATGATGTATGTCAATTATTTCCCAATAAAACTGGAGAATTTTCTGTTTGTGAACTGCAATGTTCCCCTGCTTCACTGTGATCATACTTCTAAATCCAAATATGATGAATCTGCTGCTGCTATCATGTGACATAATTTCACATGTATGGAAATGGCCACCATGTTGCTTCCTAAGGTTTCCTTTTGGTGTTTTCATGTTGATGATGATGGAAAGGAGGAGGTGGATAAAGATGAAGATGGTGACAATGAATCAACTAGTCTGGCTTCCCTTATAAAGTAAAAAGTAGGGAAATCTCAGGGAGGTGGGGAGAATTTCATTCACCTCAAGGGGAACAGATGGCTCAAGCGTAGATCGAGCTAAACAAACACAACTAGGAAACTGGAGCCTGTTCTTAAGCATACAGTGGGCTAATAAAAGAAAACAAACATTTAGCAACCAATGTTGAATGAGATAACAAGAAAAAACACTGCAGCCACAACAACAGGGCAAGCCAGGAGAGCATAAAGGGAGTCTTACCCATACAACAGCATGTTTAGCTTCCTATTTACCTATCTTGAAAATGTTTAATCTCCATTTTATTACTGGTGACTCACTGAAGGCAGAGATGGGAGTGAATGAACCAAAGACTTTGGGGTTGCACATACTTGGGTTTAACACCAGGACTTTGCCTCTTACCAGCTGTATGTCTTTGGAGAAGTTGCTGATCTGGGAGGTTCAATTTTCTCATCTATAAAATGACTGTTAAAAGCCTGTTTTTCTGGGATTTTGTGAAGGGTTATTTGCATGCAAGAGTTTTATTGGGCCCCTCTCAGGATCACACCGGTGGGAGAGGGAAAGAAGCAAAATTGGGTCAAGTGGAAGTTGGACTTCTGTGCAGTTGTAACAGAAACCTTAGCTGATCCTGTAGGGTTGCTGGAGCTGGAATGATCCTTCTGAGTTGTCCCGCCCAAGGCAAAGCATCAGGGCTTTAAAGGCCTCCTCATGGACCAGACATTGGCTGTGGGTTGTTTCCAGGGACGATGTGTGACCTTGGGTAGTTGGCTCTCTTTAGTTTAAGTAGGTTCCCTGAGAGCTGCTATCCTCAAGGGCTGGAGGAATGAGTGCTTCCATTGTGAAGGGGGATCTGGATAGTGCCACACAGCCTCACTGGAGTAGGTACAACCCTGATCCTATGATTCAATAGATGCCTCTTCACCTCAGCTTCCCTTCCCAGCATCTCACCATGCTTTTCCTTAAGATGCTGTAACTGGACATCAAGCTGCCACCATTGGACTCCACTCTAGGTTTCGTCTGTCTTCCTGGTCCCCATTCCAGGTTTCTATCCTGATAGCCATTTCCTGAGGTTATAACATGCTTGTCTGGCAAGACCTGGTCACTTTATTCAGAGATTGGCTTTGAGAGGTTCCCAAGAGCAGTCAGATTTTCAAGCCCAAGTCCTGGATCTGTTTACTCTGAGAGTTTTTGCATATTAATGCTCATCTCTGCTGTGGTCCATATACTAGAGCTTAATCTCCAAATGTCAATCTGGCACTAGTCAGCAGCACAAAAAAGTGCCAAGAGCCAGAGAGATCAGGTAGGAGTCAACAAAAAAAGTGTTACTAAAAGTATTTGCACCAAGGTTGGGCCTTTTCCCAAAACAGAGTCAGAGAAGGAGTGACCTGGTTGGGAATAACTAGCTAGCTATTGGATGACACTCCTCACATAGTCTTTGAGTCTTATTTTGTATATTATGTGAACCCTTCCAAAACATCAGTGATGGTTTTGATTAATGGCAGCTAATATTTATTGAGTCCTAGCCATGTGTCCATTCTGGGCTAAGTGCTCCATGTGGATTATCCCACTTCATCCCCACCACAACCCTCAGCTCTTGTGAGGAGAAGAATGTTACTGTCTCCATTTGTAACTGAGGAGATGGCCTAAGGTTTGGGGAGAGGTGGAGGATCCAGCACCTGCTCCTTTAGATCTATGAATAATCCTTATGTCAAGGAAGGGTACAAAACCTCAGAATGTGACCTTACTTGGAAATAGGATCTTTGAAGACACAATTAGTTAAGGATCTCAAGATGAAATCATCTCCACATCCAATGACTGGTATCATAAGATGAGCTGAAGACATGGAGACACACACAGAAGGAAAGGCCATGTGAAGAAAGAGGCAGAAATTAGATTGACGTGGCCACAAGCAATAGAAGCTGGGAGAGTCAAGGGAGGGTTGTCCTCTAAAGTTTTCAGAGAAAAAGTGTGGCCCTGCTGACACTTTGATTTCAGACTTCTCTGCTCCAGAACTGAGCAGGAATAAAGTTCTGTGGTCTTAAACCAGCAAATTTGTGTAATGTCTTATGGAAGCCCTAGGAAACTGATAACATGGTGTAATAGAAACTGAGCTAAACTGGGAACTACTGGCCCCAACTTCTTGTTCTCTGGGCTAATGTAATCTACAAAATGAGGAGTTTGGTTCCAGTGGCCCCTAGGATCCTCTTCATGTTTGTCAGTGTTTGATCCTAAATCATGCCTTTCCCTCACATAATCTCTGTGCCATCCATTTCATCTTCACATCTGTTAGGTCAGTTACCCAGCTCCTTCAATATACCTTTGTAAATGGCTTTTCTCCTACAAATCTCTTAAATAAAATGAAATCTAAAATTACTTCAATTTTGAAAATACTCTTCATTTGCTCTTGCAATCTCTTCACCTCCTAAGCCAGGCACTTACAGCACAAATGAGAGGATCAAAAGTTATTATAAAGCACTTGGATTCACCTGACTCTTCACTTCAATGGGCCATGTCAGCACTGTCTAGGCCCTAGAAAGAGCCTAATGCTCAGAAACAATCACATAATTCACCTGAAAAAGGTTGAAGGCTATGAAATGCAGGACTTTTTATGGCACAGATAATGCCCACATGCATGGTCTCCTTTAAAATATATATTTTTAAAGATTTTATTTATTTATTTGAGAGAAAATGAGATAGAGAAAGAGAGCATGAGAGAGGGGAGAGTGAGAAGGAGAAGCAGACTCCCCGCTGAGCAGAGAGCCCGATGCGGGACTTGATCCCGGGACTCCAGGATCATGACCTGGGCCAAAGGCAGTCGCTTAACAAACCAAGCCACCCAGGCACCCGTCTCCTTTAAAATATTGCAAGACAAGACCATGACCAACATCTTTCCATCAAGGAGGCAGCAAAATTAAAAGAACATAAAAGTAGATTCCTACCCTTAAAACACTTTGCTCCTCAGTGATCCCATAAATATATCTAGACATGGATCATACTCCTTCATTTTAGACATCCTGTTATATGCCATGGCTGAACACCAAAAGCATCAGGGAACTGAAGGAAAGAAGAGTTAGTTAACTTGCCCAAGGTCACTCAGCCAATAACTAAAGGACCTAGAATCAAATGTAACTCAGTTTGACTCCATAGTGTGTGCTCTTAATTCCTACCCTACTTTCACCCCTTCCCCATATTCTGATTTGGAGAATGGCATAGCTGGAAGGAAGAATGAAGACAATGAGACTAGTTAAGACACTTGTAATTTTCCAGGTAAGAAACAATACACACTTGAATGAAGGTGGAGTAATACTTTAGAGAGAGTGGCTTGCAATTTTCAGGAGGTCGAAGTTAGATATGGGGGTTGATTTGCAGGAGAAGGCATTGAGATAAATGACACCTAGTTTTGTGTTTTGGTAAGTGAATAAATGGTGGTATTCACCTTGGCTGGGAGTGCAGGAGGAGAAGAGATAACTTGAGTTCAGTTTTGGACACACCATTTGTATCTCCATTCCTGTGGACTGTCCTCAGTAGACAGTTGTCTAAATGGTATATATATTAGTATCAGTTTTTACATCTCCCAGATTCACTTGGCCTCTTTGCTTAATGGAGAAAACCCAGACTGCTGCCATTTAGATTGTCAATACTACTGGGAGACTTAGTTACCCCTGAGGGGGGCCAGCCTCTGGCAGCCTCCTCTGTCCCAAGGATGGTGGAAGCCACTATGGCTCTGGTCTCCAAACCTGGCCTGATGGGATCCAGAGGTGCTGGCTTCTCCCACCACTTCTGGACTAATATGAAATGCTACCCTGGGAGACTGGCCTCCCCAACAGCTTCTCATAACTTGGAAGTACAGGGGACTAAATGTTCCTTATGATAAAATTTGACTAATAAGAGACAAAAGATGAAGGGAACCAGCAGATATCATATTCTTTCTTCTTCCCTATGATCAACTGTTTCACAGAAAAATAGTTCCAATATCCCTGAAACATCCTACATGAACGAGCAAAAGAACAATGCATTCTTGGAGGCTGGAGCAACTTGGCCATGTACCACTTTGTATTTGTTTTCCCTCATTTTCTTTTCTCTTCATTCATAATTTGCTGAATTGTACTTTTTACAATTACAAAGCATTAGCCTGTAAGCTTAGCCTTTGGCTCTGTTCTCCAAGAAGTTTGGGTTATAACAATTGGTACAAGGAGTGGCTCTGGGAAGCAGATACTCAGCATGGGGTTTTGATGATGGTTTTCCCATCTATCTGAGGTCTGTTGTTGGAGTAGGTATGATGCCAAACCCCTCTGGCAATTAGAACATAACAAGTACTAAAGCTTTCATGTCCATTTAATCGGGACAAGGTGCAGGTGGAAGAAGAAACGAGATCAGTAGATGCTGTACCAGATGGTATAAGAGCAAGAATAATTATCAGGGTTGTGGTCAGAGGTAAGTATTTTTGAAAGCACTGAAGATCTTGCAAAAAAAAACAAAAAACAAAAACAAAACATAAACAATAAGCCTAGGATAATTGCCAACTCAAGAAATATTATAAATGTTAGGCATCCTTTGTGCCAGCTTTCAAAAGGAGTACCATCATTTCCAGCCTCAGGCCAGTTTCTGCTGAAATATCAGGTCTGGGATCTGATTGTAAGTGTGGCTTAATTGCAAAGGAGGCTGACTGCATAGCTTCAACAAGTTTCCTATGTCAAAGTCAGGGCCATCATAAAGGAACAGTAGACCCTGAAGACCCAGGATGGAGACACTTGGGTGGATTAACCTGAGCCTCTTATACCTGTAAATTCCCCAAGCCCTTCTGGCAGGCAAAGCAGAATTCTTTCCTTTGCCATAGAAGAGTAAATTTTCCTTGCCTTGAAACTGTCTCATTTGAATGAGGTGACTTACAATATGATGTGAGGTCCCAAGTTCTACTCTCTCAACTCCTCACTGGCTTCAGGCCAACAAGTTCAGACCTCAGCATAGCCTGAGCAGGAAAGCACAACCTCTGTTTCAGGAAAAACAGAAAACATGTCAAAGAAATGTAGTACATGACTAATATGTACTAGTAGGAATTTGGAGAATATTTATGAATATGGAAGAGTTTATTGACATGGTGGGTACTTACTTATGACTTAAAATTTAATAGGCTGGGGGGGGCAGAGCAAGATGGCGGAGGAGTAGGAGACCTGGATTTCGTCTCCTCTCAGGAATTCAGCTGGATAGGGATCAAACCACTCTGAACACCTACAAACTGAACAGGAGATCAAAGAAAAGAATAACAACAACTCTCTGAATTGAAAAGCGACCACTTTCTGGAAGGTAGGACGTGCGGAGAAGTGAATCCGAGGTGATACTAGGGAGGACAGATAGTGGGGGAGAGGGCCTCTGTCGGCCGCTTTTGGCAAGCAATAGAGCTGCGGAGCACAAAATTGGAACTTTTAGAAGTCGGCTCCACTGAGGGACGTCACTCCACTGGCTAAGTAGGGGGTGGAAACCTCGTGGGACAGTGTGGTCTCAGGACCCTCGGGGTAACAGAAAGACCAGAGGTCCCTGAGTGTGGCAGAGCTCCCAGGTATCGGAGTGGGGAAGCTGGCTGCAGAGATGGAAGCCGAGGAGTGGGCTCAGCTAGGGGTTGCCATAAACCATGATCCACGGCACATTCGGGCCACTGCTCCTCCAGCAGGGACCCAACAAGCGGCAGATCCAGGGAGACTCCCCTTCCTCCCCTGGGAGGAGCAGCATGGGAGCTCACCTCAAGGATCTGCTGGGTTTGGAGACTCCACACCGAGTTGGGTGCCAGAGATAGAAATGCTCGGTCACAGGCCGGGTGAGCATGGAGTGCGGCCGGAGACTGTGGAGACGGGAGTGACTGACTGCTCTTCTCTGGGGGCTCACTGAGGAGTGGGCCTCAAATTCTTGGCTCCTCCAGGGCAGAGATTGGGAGGCTGCCATTTCCAGTCTCGGCCTCCAAAGCTGTATGAAAAGCCTGCAGGGAACAAAAGCTCCCAGGAGCAAACCCAAGCAGATTACTTAGCCCGGACCGGGCAAGGGGGTTGCAATTCCGCCTCCAGCAAAGACATTTGGGAACCATGGCAACAGACCCCCTCCCCCAGAAAATCAGCGAGAACAGCCAGCCAAGACCAAGTTTATCCATCAATGAGAACAGCAGAACTCCAGCGCTAGGGGAATAATGCACATAGAATCCATGGCTTTTTAACCATGATTCTTTAGTCTTTCAAAGTTAATTTTTTTGTTGTTGAATTTTTCTTTTTCCCCTTTTCAACCAACATCTTATCAATCCCTTTTTTAAAAAACATTTTTATTTTTCATTTTTAGAGTCATATTCTATCCCTTCATAGTAGTTACCTGTATTTTTAGCATATATATATATAAGTTGTTCGCTCTTTAAAATTTTGAGATAGTTTCTTCTAACAGATCAAAATATACCCTAAATCTCTAGTGTATGGTTTTTTCTACTCTCTTGCCTGATCACATTCTCTCCGTTTTTTTTTTCTTTTTTTTTAAATCCTCTTCTTTCTTTTTTCAAACAACTTCTTATCAATTCCTTTTATAAAATTTGTTATACTTTTCATCTTTACAGTCATATTCCATCCCTTCATCATATCAACCCTTATTTTTGTACATATATAAGTTTTTCTTTCTTTAAAATTTTGGGAGGCGCTTTCTTCTAACAGACCAAAATACACCCAAAATCTAGTGTGGGGCACTGATCTATGTACCAGCCTGATCATATTTGATCATATTCTGTTTTTTTGTTGTTTTGTTCTGTTTTTGTTTGTTTTTATCTTTATCTTTATCTTTTTCTTTTTCTTTTTTCTCTTATCCCTTTCTTTTACCCCTGCTTCAGGTCTTTTCTGATTTGTTTAGAGTATATTTTCTGGGGACGTTGTTACACTGTTAGCATTTTGTCCTCTCATTCATCTATTCTCCTCTGGACAAAATGACAAGACAGAAAAAATCACCTCAACAAAAAGAACAAGAGGTAGTACCTACTGCCAGGGACCTACTCAATACGGACATTAGTACAATGTCAGAACTAGAGTTCAGAATCATCCCTTTTAAAGATACTAGCTGGGCTTGAAAAAAACATGCAAGTTATTAGAGAAACCCTTTCTGGAGAAGTAAAAGAACTAAAATCTAAACAAGTCGAAATCAAAAGGGCTATTAATGAGGTGCAAGCAAATATGGGGGTGCTAACTGCTAGGATAAATGACGCAGAAGAGGGAATCAGTGATATAGAAGACCAAATGATGGAAAATAAAGAGCTGAGAAAAAGAGAGATAAACAACTACTGGATCACGAGGGCAGAATTCGAGAGATAAGCGATACCATAAGATGAAACAACATTAGAATAATTGGGATCCCAGAAGAAGAAGAGAGAGAGGGGCAGAAGGTGTATTGGAGCAAATTATAGCAGAGAACTTCCCTAATTTGGGGAAGGAAACAGGCATCAAAATCCAGGAAGCACAGAGACCCCCTCTCAAAATCAATAAAAATATGTCAACACCCAAACATCTAATAGTAAAACTTACGAGTCTCATAGACAAAGAGAAAATCCTGAAAGCAGGTTGGGAGAAGAGATATGTAACCTACAATGGTAGAAACATTAGATTGGCAACAGACCTATCCACAGAGACCTGGCAGGCCAGAAAGGACTGGCAGGATATATTCAGAGCACTAAATGAGAAAAATATGCAGCCAAGAATACTCTATCCAGCTAGGCTGTCATTGAAAATTGAAGGAGAGATAAAAAGCTTCCAGGACAAACAAAAACTAAAGGAATTTGCAAACACGAACCCGGACCCAACAGAAATATTGAAAGGGGTCCTCTAAGCAAAGACAGAGCCTAAAAGCAACATAGACCAGAAAGGAACACAGACAATATACGGTAACAGTGACCTTACAGGCAATACAATGGCACTAAATTCCTATCTTTCAATAGTTACCTTGAATGTAAATGGGCTAAATGCCCCCATCAAAAGACACAGGCTATCAGACTGGATTAAAAAACAAGACCCATCGATAGGCTGTCCGCAAGAGACTCATTTTAGAACCAAAGACACCCCCAGATTGAAAGTGA
>NW_023270389.1:60051356-60092359 GCF_011800145.1 Mirounga leonina | reverse complement strand
GGACTTCATCAAGATCAAAAGCTTTTGCAAAGCAAAGGAAACAGTCAACAAAACCAAAAGACAACCGACAGAATGGGAGAAGATATTTGCAAATGACATATCAGATAAAGGGCTAGTATCCAAAATCTATAAAGAACTCATCAAACTCAACACCCAAAGAACAAAGAATCCAATCAAGAAATGGGCAGAAGACATGAACAGACATTTTTCCAAAGAAGACATCCAAATGGCCAACAGACACATGAAAAAGTGCTCAACATCGCTCAGCATCAGGGAAATCCAAATCAAAACCTCAATGAGATACCACCTCACACCATTCAGAATGGCTAAAATTACCAAGTCAGGAAACGACAGATGTTGGCGGGGATGTGGAGAAAGGGGAACCCTCCTACACTGTTGGTGGGAATGCAAGCTGGTGCAGCCACTCTGGAAAACTGTATGGAGGTTCCTCAAAAAGTTGAAAATAGAGCTACCATATGATCCAGCAATTGTACTACTGGGTATTTACCCCAAAGATACAAAAGTAGGGATCCGAAGGGGTATGTGCACCCCGATGTTTATAGCAGCAATGTTCACAATAGCCAAACTGTGGAAAGAGCCAAGATGTCCATCGACAGATGAATGGATAAAGAAGAGGTGGTATATATATACAATGGAATATTATGCAGCCATCAAAAGGAATGAGATCTTGCCATTTGCAATGACGTGGATGGAAGTGGAGGGTATTATGTTGAGTGAAATAAGTCATACAGAGAAAGACATGTATCATATGATCTCACTGATATGAAGAATTCTTAATCGCAGGAAACAAACTGAGTGTTGTTGGAGTGGGGGGTGGTGTGGGAGGGATGGGGTGACTGGGTGATAGACACTGGGGAGGGTGTGTGCTCTGGTAAGCGCTGTGAATTGTGCAAGACTGTTGAATCTCAGATCTGTACCTCTGAAACAAATAATGCAATATATGTTAAGAAAAAAAGAAGAAGAAGAAGGTAGCGGGAGGGGAAGAACGAAGCAGGGAAATCGGAGGGGTGGACGAACCATGAGAGACGATGGACTCTGAAAAACAAACTGAGGGTTCTAGAGGGGAGGGGGGTGGGAGGATGGGTTAGCCTGGTGGTGGGTATTGAGGAGGGCACATTCTGCATGGAGCACTGGGTGTTATGCACCAACAATGAATCATGGAACACTTCATCTAGAACTAATGATGTAATGTATGGGGATTAACATAAGAATAAAAAAATTTTTTTTTAAATAAATAAAAATAAAAATAAAAAACAAAATCCCCCAATTTGGTTAAAGATTTATAAATTTATTTTAATCTTCCTTTCTTGTAATGCTTTTATCTGCTTTTGGTTGTAGGGTAATGCTGACCACATAGAATGAGTGAAAGAATGTTCCCTCTTTCTATATTTTTGAACGAGATTGTAGAGAATTGGTATAATTTCTTCTTTGAATATTTGGTAGAATTCACCAGTGAAACCATCTGGGCCTGGTGCTTTGTTTTGGAGGGTTATTGTTCATTCAAACTCATTAGTAGATAGAAGGCTATTCAGATTATCTATTTGTTCCTGTGTGAGTTTGGGTAGACTGTCTTTCACAGGATTGGTCCATTTCTTTTTAAGTTATTAAATTTATGGGTATGGACTTGTTCATAATATTTGTTTATTATACTTTTTCCTTTTAATATCTATACCAGTAGTACTGATGGCCCCTTTTTCATTTCTGATATTAGTAATGTATTTCTCTTGTTTTCTTGATTATCCTAGCTAGAGGTTTATCAATTTTATTGATCATGATTTTTTCTATTAATTTCCTGTTTTGATTTTATTGATTTCTGTTCTGATTTTCAGTGTATCTTTTCTTCTCTTTAATTTGGGTTTAATTTACCTCTCTTTTTCTTGTTTTCTATAATAGAAGCCCTAAATAACTGATTTTAGATCTATTCTTTTTTTTGGATTAAAAAAAATTTTTTTTAAGTAACCTCTATACCCAATGTGGGGCTCAAACTTACAACCCTGAGATCAAGGGTCACTCTGTCTACTGAATGAGCCAGCCAGGTGCCACTAGATCTATTCTAATGTATGCATGCAATGTTATAAATTCCCTGTAAGCACTGCCTTTGCTACATTCCACAAATTTTTATAAGTTATATTCATTTTGATTTAGATTACTTTTTAATTTCTCTTGAAACTTATTCTTTGACTCTGGGTTATTTAGAAGTGTGTTGTTTAGGGGTGTCCAAGTGGCTCAGTCGGTTAGGTGTCTGACTCTGGATTTTGGCTCAGGTCATGATCTCAGGATTGTGAAGTCCAGCTCCACACTGGGTATGGAACTTGCTTAAGAGTCTCTCTGACCCTCCCTACTTTCTCCCCCTCCCTTTATGAAAAAAAAAAGGGGGGGGGTGTTGTTTAATCTCCAAATATATTTTTTAGCTTTCTTTCAGTCATTGATTTTCAATTTTTTTCCACTATAGTCTGAAAGCATACTTTCTATGGTTTCTATTCTTTTGAATTTAAGGTGTGTATTATGGTCCAGGATATCTATCTTGGTGAATGTTTCATGTAAGCTTGAGAAGAATGTGTATTCTACTATTGTTGGGTAGAATATTCTATAATGTCAATCTGATCCAATTGATTAATGGTACTGATATCTTTATTTTTTTTGCCTGCTGTACTGATTCATTACTGATAGAGAGGTGTTGAAGTCTTCAACTATAAGAGTGGATTTTTCTATTTCTCCTTGCAATTCTACCAGTTTTTGTCTCATGTATTTTGGTGCTCATTTGTTAGGTGCATACATGTTAAAAATTGTTATATTTTCTTGGAAAATTGACCCCTTTATCATCATGCAATGTCCTCTTAATTCCTGATAATTTTCCTTGCTCTGAAATCTACTTTGTCTGAAATTAACATAGCTACTCTTTTTTTTTTTTTTTTTTTTTTAGTGTTAGCATGGTATCTTTCTCTACCCCTTTACTTTTAATCTTGTGTTTTTATATTTAAAGTGGGTTTTTTATGGACACATTTAGTTGAGTCTTGCTTTTTATCCAGACTGTGATAGTCTTTTAATTGGTGTATTTAGACCATTTGTATTTAAAGTGATTATTTATATAGTTAGTTTAATATGACCACCTTTGTAACTGTTTTGTATTCATTGTCCTTCTCTTTGTCCCTTTTATTTGTGTTCCACTCTTTTTCTGCCTTCTCTGATTTTAATTGAGCATGTTACAGGATTCCATTTTCTCTTCTCTCTTAGCATATCAATTATAATTCTCTTAAAACCTTTTCATGTGGTTGACCCAGAGTTTGCTATATACAGTTTTGTATTTCTTTTTTTTTAATTTTATTTTATTATGTTATGTTAGTTTTGTATTTCTCAGTCCACTTTCAAATAACACCATGCAGCTTAATGGATAGTATAGGTAACTTATAAAAGAGTGCTCCCTGTTCCTCCCCTCCCCATGCTTTATAACACTACTGTCATATATTTCATTTATTTATAAGCTATAATCATTATCATTACTATTATTGTTTGAATTCACTGTTATCTGTTAGATCAGTTAAGAATAAGAAAATAAAAGATTTTATTTTGCCTTTATTTATTCCTTCTCTAACACTTCTTTCTTTAGGTAAATCTGAGTTTCTGGCCTATATAATCTTCCTTTTTTCTAAAGAGCTTCTTTAGCATTTCTTGCAGGTCATATTTACTGGTAATAAACTCCCTCAATTATTGTTTGTATGAGGACTTTATTTTGTCTTCACATTTGAAGAATAATTTTGCTGCATAGAGAATCCCAGATTGGTGGGGTTTTTCTTTCAAAGCTTTAAATATTCATTTCACTCTTTTTGATGGCATGGTTTCTAATGATATGTGCAAAATAATTCTTATTTATTTATTTGTTTAATATTATTTTTATTTTTTATTATAAATGTCCATCTTTCTCTTTGAGTAATGCCTTTTGCTTAAAGTGTACATTTTTGGATTTAATACAGTTCTACCACCTCTTATCTGGTTGCTAGTATATACTTTTTCACCCCTTTATTTTCATCCTTTTGTGTTTTTATACTTAAGATGTGTCTCTTGTAAGTAGCATATAGTTAAGCTATTTTCTTTTTAATCCAGTTAGACAACCATAGTCTTAGTATGCAGTCCATTTACATTTTTGCTATTAATGATGGGTATAGATTTATTTTTACCTTTTAAAAAAAAAATATTTATTTATTTATTTATTTATTTATTTATTTATTTGAGAGAGAGAGAAAGGAAGAGAGGGAATGGGGCAGGGAGAGAATCTCAAGCAGACTTTGTGCTGAGCACAGACCTGTTGGGGCTCAATCTCAGGATCCTGAGATGACAACCCAAGCTGAAACCAAGAGTCCAATGCTCAACCAAGTGCGCCACCCAGGCACCCTTATTTTTACCTTTATACAATTTTTTCCTATTTGACCTCATCTTTTTTCCCCCTTTCTTGTCTCCTTTATTAATTATTGGTTAATTTAAAACACTAATATCTTCATACAATATTTTTCTTATTCCATTTACTTCTCTATTAGCATGATATATATCCATTCTTTCACTATTCTTTTAGGGGTTACATTGCAATATTCACCCTTGGCTTATTACAGTCCAATAAAAATGATTAATTTTACTATTTACCCAACAATGTTAGAACTTTAGAACATTTTAATTGCATTCAACTCCCTGCCAACATTTGTTACTTTTGCCATGCATTTTAATTCTATATGTATTGTTTTTTAATTCAATATTTATTTATTTCTTGCAAGCATGTTTTCCCTTTCTAGCACTCTTCATTTCTTTTTTTATTTCCATCTTTCCTGGCAACAAAGTCTCTAGTTTTATTTTGTGTGTGTATGTGTGTGTGTGTGTCTAAATGTCTTTTTAAAAATATTTAATGGATATTTTCACTGGTTATAGGATTCTAAGTTGGCAATTATCTTCTGTTAAAACCTTAAAATTATCATTCTGCTATCTTTTGGGTTCCATTGTTTCTGCTGAGAATTCAGTTTTATTTTATTTTATTATTTCTATTTTTAGAGAGGGAGAGAGGGAGTGAAGGGACAAAGGGAGAAGGAGAGAGGGAATCTTAATCAGCTCTATGCCTAGTGCAGAGCCTGATGTGGGGCTTGATCTCACAACACTGAGATCACGACCTGAGCAGAAATCGAGTCAGAAACTTAACTGAGCCACCCAGGTGCCCCTCAGTGGTCATTTTAAAGTAATGTGTTGTGTTTCTTTTGCTGACATGAAGGCTTTTCCTTTATCTTTGGTAAGGAAATGCTTTACTATTAGGTGTATTAGGTGCTTACATCTTATTTGAGTTATTTAACTTGTAGTTTACAGTGTTTCTTCTATAGCACTTTCCTTCTCTCTGAAGAACTTTCAACATTTCTTGCAAGGCAGGACTACTGGTGAGAAATTTCCTCAATTATTGTTTATCTGAGAAAGCTTATTTCTTTTCACTTTTGAAGGCTAATTCTGTGGCTGGAGAAGTCTAGACTGGTGGTTGATCTGTGGATTAATGTCTTTTCATTCTGGAAAATTCTCATGCCTTTTTTCCCCCTAATATTTTTTTATAATCCCCTTCTTTTATCTGAACATTACAACCCTTCACTGTAGCTCACAATATCCACCACTCTTTTCTATATTTCCTCTTCATTTTTTAATCTCAGTTCTTCTGTTTGATTATTTTCTGTTAACATGTCTTCCAGTTCACTAATTCTATCTTCTGCTGTGTCAATAATACTGCTAAGATACACATTTGATTTTCAATTTTAGCTATTCTGTTTTTCTATTATAGAATTAACATTTTAAATAAATTACAACCCTATGATAAAAGTCTCCATCTTTTATTCTATTTTCTCCATCTTTGCCTCTATATTCTTGAACATGCTAATTGTTGTTACCTTGAAATTCTTAATTGTCAACTATCTTGATTGCCTTTAGTTCTGTTTATTGTTTTATTCCCCCTCTTGGCTTACATTATTTGTTCCTGTGTCTTGGCATGCTTAGTAAATTTTTTAAATTAAAAGGTAGACATTGTACATAAAACATTATAGAGGCCCCAGTTTCTATTTTTCCAGGGAGACTTTTCCTTTTTTTCTGTTGGGCATATAGAGAGGGGACTTGCAACTATACTCCATTTGGGAGTGTGCTGACTCAAGGCTATGTTTTATTTTTGAAAATGTTCTGTCTACCTCTGGGTCATGCTAAATCCTATGATGTAGATTTTCAGTGCTTTCTGATATGTTCATTGGGGGCCTCCCGACTAGCAAATCCTGAACTCTAATTCCTGTATCAAAATCCCATTGAGACTGCAAAAGCATTGCTCTGAATCTCAGGGGATTTCTGCTCAGGTTTATAGCCTCCCAAGACATCCAGCTTCAAAAATAGGCAATTCCTAGAGGGAAAGTGGCTCTTCACCAGACTGTTTCCACTCTGCCCTACTCTCTGAAATTCTGCCTCTACAAAATTCCAATGTCATTTCTCCAGTTTGTGACACTTACATAGTGTCTTCTGGTTACTGTCCTCCAGCTGTGGCCATCTGCCAGGGAAAAGCTTAAATTACCAGCCTCTTGGCTTACAACTAGAATTGACAGGGGCCCTCAGTTAGACTGGCTATGAAACACCAACTTACCTTTCTGCACTTTTTGCTCTCCAAAATCTTGACTGCTTTGATCCTTTCTCCTTTGGCAACTATAGTATGCTGTTAAACAGATATTTAATTTTTAAATTATTTTCTAGTCATTCTCATAGGGACTATAAGTCTGTTGCAAGTTGTTCTGTCCTACTTGGTAACAGAAATCTGAGTTACCTTTACTTAAAGGGGAAAAGGTTGATGATTTAGGTTTCTTCAAGAAGGCCTCTACTTTTTCCTAAGAATTTAGAATGTAGGAAATATCTCAGGTGTCTCAATGGCTCAGTCAGTAGAGTATGCAACTCTTGGTCTCCTTGTCATGAGTTCAAGCCCCACATTTGGGGTGGAGATTACTTAGAATGTAGGAAGAGGGGCGCCTGGGTGGCTCAGTTGTTAAGCGTCTGCCTTCGGCTCAGGTCATGATCCCAGGGTCCTGGGATCGAGCCCCACTTTGGGCTCCCTGCTCTGCAGGAAGCCTGCTTCTCCCTTTTCCACTCCCCCTGCTTATGTTCCCTCTCTCGCTGTGTCTCTCTTTGTCAAATAATAAAATAAAATAAAATAAAATCTTAAGAATCTAGGAAGATATATCAACTGAGTATGAATACTGAAATAGTTGGTTTAAAAAGAAAAGAAAGTGATCCCAGATTCTGAGTTCAGGGAAAACTGTCATGAGTGAAGATAAAATGAACTAGGTAAAATATGGTATGGGATTAAAATAATTTAAAAAGTTTATCACACTAAATGCATAACATTAGACTGTAGAACCTATAATACCCCCATTACTTTTACTAGTATTATGACATACTTTTGAAATATAGTAATAACTGTTGTTTGATATTTATAGAACTGCTTTAGACTAGTTCTAGGACAGGTACCATAAGATAATGTGTAAATCCTAATGACCTGATCTTATTGAACTCTTTGGGATTTTGGAGGTAGCAGTAGAACATTATTTTGGAGAGGTGACATGAATCAAACTGGAGAAGGCTTCTGTTACAAAGCTCACTAAGACTTCCAGTTTCTCCATAAGCAACTCCTCCTAAGGCTATTTATCTTATAAAGACATTTTATGGCAAACATGCAAGGGAAAAACTCTGAAATGATGGAATTTCTAGTACTCTGTAGTCCTTCAAATTTCTCTAAGTATATGTAAGGTTAGTTCTATTCATTGGTCTTGAAGGTTTGTGTTTGTGCTTGCACACAGGGGTGGGGTATGGGTCTAGTTTGTTGCCTTGCATGCCAACCAATCTCACTTCCCCTAGAGAGAAATAAGTCAATTTATTGTCCCTTGTTTCTCTTCCATTCCCTTGCTACCTATTTAACCAACAAAATCATTCTTGCCTGGCTTCTTTTATAAGGATAAAGTGTAGTTCTAAGGGACTGAAACAGTTCTTGGCTTGAGGTTAATGTCTAATTGTGATATTATTGCCTTGAAAAAAAGAATTTTTTGAGTTATTGGAGTCTATGAATAAACAAGAGAGCTATGGGAGAGTGAAGAAAACTCAGCATGACTGAGGGCTGTTTGTAGATTTTCACCTTTTTATTGTTGCTAAATATCTAAAGCTGAGTTACTTAGAAACAATCTGCATCTGTAGAATTCATTATCAGTTTTACATGGTGTATCAAATACATAATCTCCCATGGTTTTGGTTATAATTTTGTGGTAATTTGTTAAGATTTTTGAAATCTTTTGAAATCTTGAATTTGAAGGAAAAAAATGTGACACAAACTCATTCCTACTCTAAGGAAATTACCTCAATATTCTCATCCCATTAAAGTCAGTTGGTGAAATTATCCTCCTACAACTAAATAACAAGATAACTATTTTTAAGTTTTTGCAGGTTGACTTAGCTCTATGTATGTTATTTAACAGGAATTTTGTGGTGATTTCCTCTCAATCATTAAGTCATCTAGAGAATTAAAAAAAGAAACTGGCTGATTACTGTCAGAGGTCTTAGAAAACTCCTACTCATTTAACAAATGCAGATACTAAGCCCAAAGCAGTTAAATGGTTTACCAAAAGATACGCATCTGCTTTGTCTTTGGTGGAGAGGTTGGAAATGAAAGAGAAAGCTCTCTCCAGAGCTTTCCACCACCTCCCATGGACTGTGCCACCAGGCCTCTGGCAGCTCCATAAATCTCTACCTCTTACACTAGCCACTTGTTTTTTCTTTACCTAATGTTAGCTTCTAGAATAATTTGGCCTTATGCTTGGGTGACTCAATTTGATAAAATCTATTTTATTCAGAAGAATTCCTGAAAATGACTGATTTTTAATGTAATGTTCTGAATGTATTATTCACTTCCTTAGTCAAAATTAAAAATGTCTGAACTGCTATACTGTGGAAATCTTCCAGGCCACCTTGTAACTCAGCCACCTGATTCAGTTCCCCATGGTCAGCCTGTGTTATTAGATTCTGTGTAGCCTTGCAAATATACTTTATATATATGCAAGGAAATACACTTCATAATTCTTTTTACTCCCTTTTAGAGAGCAGCTTTTACTGTGACAATAAACAACTCCAAAAGTCAATGGCTTATACCAAGGAAATTTTGCTTATCGGTGTATGGGTCAACTGTGGCTTGAATGTAGCTCTTCTGGTACTAGCTGGGCTTGGCTGGGTTGGAACCAGGTCTGCTCCACACATCTCTCATTCTGGGCCCCACACGGAGGCTACAGTAGCTATTTGCACTTCTTCTCATGGCAGATGGCAGGAGCTCCAGGGAGCCTAGCAAAAACATACAATTATTCTAAATCCTTTGCTTACAAATGTGCTTACAAATGTCACTCCTGTTTCCATCCATATGCCATTGGTTAATGGAAGTCACATGATCCAGCCCAGAGTCAATGGGGTGGGGAAGTAGGTTCCTCCCCCAGAGTGGTTGGAGTGAATATTTAATGATTAATGATGCTGATTATTAACCTAATACAAGCTTATGCAATATACCCTGTATTTTTACTTGATATATCTTGGACAGATTTGGCTATCAGTCCATGAACAGCTTTTTTTTTTTCATTTTTTATATCTACACAGTATTCCATTTTATGGACATCCATAATTTAATTATTCAGTTCTCTATTGATGGACATTTTGATTATTTACAACATTTGTTATTACCAACATTACTGCAATGGGTAATCTCATACAGACATCATTTTGTGTATGTGCAAGTTCTATATGCAAAATAAATTCCTTGGAGTTGGATTGTTGGGCCCAAAGACAGATATTTAATTTTGGTTAGCACTGAAAATTTCCCTTCCGTAGACACTGTGTTTACATGCATCTCCACCAGCAATATGTGAAAGGACCTGTTTCAACACATGTCTGCCAACTCACTGTCACCAAGTTTTTGAATGTTTTTCAATCTGGTGGAAACTCAGTGGTTCTGTAGTTGTTTTGTTTTGTTTTAACAACAGCTCTGTTGGGATATAATTCATTTACCATAAGATTCACCCTTTTAAAGTATACAGTTCAGTGGGTGTTAGCATAGTCACAGAGTTGTGCCAATATCAGCATCATGTAATTTTAGAATATTTTCATTGTTTCAAAAAGAAACCCTGTACACATATCAGTTGTTTCTCATTCCCCCATTTCTAGGCCTTGGCAACCACTAATCTACATTTTGTCTCCATGGATTTGCCTGTTCTGGGCATTTCCTAGAAATGGAATCAGATCACTGGCAGTGGGGTTTTTATACTTAGCATACTATTTTCAAGGTTTGTCCATTGAGCCTTGTCATAGTAACAGTACTTCATTCCTTTTTGTTACTGAATAATTTTCCATTATACAAGTATACCACATTTGTTCATATATTCATCAGATAACAGACATTTGGGTTGTTTCTACTCTTTCACTATTATGAAAAATGCTGATATGGACATTTATGTCTAAGTTTTTATATAGACATATTTTTTCATTTCTCTTGAGTAAATACCTATGTGTGCAATTGCTGGGCAATGTGCTAATTCTGTGGTTAGTAATATGAAGAACTGCCGAACTGTTTTCTAAATGAAAGCACAATTTGACAACATTTCAGCAATGTATGAAGGTTCCATTCTCTTCATCTATACCAGCACTCATTATTAGCTGTCTTTTTAATTTCAGCATTCTAGTTGATGTGAAGTTATAGCTTCTTGTGGTTTTGATTTGCATTTCCTAAATGCTAATGACGCTGAGCATCTTTCCATGTACTTATTGGCCTTTGGTATACCTTCTTTAGCAAAAATCTTTTTTTTTTTTTTTAAGTAAGCTCTACACACAATGTGGGGTTTGAATTCATGACCCTGAGATCAAAAGTCACACGTTTTTACCAACTGAACCAGCCAGGCCCCCTTTTGCCCACTTTTTAATTGAGTTATTTACTTTTTTATTGTTGAATTGTAAGTGAAGTGCTGTTTATATATTAGGGATAGCAGCTTCTTATCAGATATATAATATCAAAATATTTTCTCCCATTCTATGTGTTGTCTTTTCATTTTCTTGATGGTGTCCTTTGAAGCACAAAGATTATAAATTTTCATGAAACTTTAGGAATTAATGTTTTTCTTTTGTTGCTTCTGCTTTTGGTGTCATATCTAGGAGATGATTCCCTAACCCAAGGCCATGAAGATTTACTCTTAAGGTTTTTCTTAAAGGATAATTGTTCTTACATTGAGGTTTATGATCCATATTGAGTTACTTTTTGTAAATGGTGAGATTCAACCTTATTCTTTGCATGTGCATTTAGTTGTCCCAGCATCATTTGTTGAAGAAGCTATCCTTTCCTCTTTAAAAAAATTTTTTTAATAATTTTTTTAAAGATTTTATTTATTTATTTGAGTGAGTGAAGTTCTCACTTCAGCGGGGGTGGGGGGAGGAAACATAGAGGGAAAGGGACAAGCAGATTCCCTGCTCAGCAGGGAGCCCAGTGCGGAACTCAATCCCAGGACTCTGGGATCATGACCTGAGCCAGAGGCAGATGCTTAACCAACTGACCCATGCAGGTACCCCATTCTTTCCTCTTTAAATGTTCTTGGCATCCTTATCAAAAAATCAATTGGCCATAACAACAGATACATGAAAAGCTGCTCAACATCACTAATCATCAGGGAAGTGCAAATCAAAACCACAATGACCTCACACCTGTCAGAATGGCTAGTATTAAAAAACTGAGAAACAAGTATTGGCAAGGATGTGGAGAAAGGAGAACCCTCATACACTGTTGGTGGGAATGTAAACTGGTGCAGGTACTCTGGAAAACAGTATGGAGAGTCCCCCAAAAAACTAAAAATAGAAGTACTATTTGATGCAGTAATCCCTTTTGGGTATTTACCCAAAGAAAACAAAAACAATAATTTGAAAAGACATGCGCCCAGTGTTTATTGTAGCATTATTTATAATAGTCAAGATATTGAAGCAACTTAAGTGTCCATTGATAGATAAATGGATAAAGAAGATATATATATATATATATATATATATATATATAGCCATAAAAATATTACTCAGCCACAAAAAAGAATGAAATCTTGCCATTCACAACAATATGGGTGGATTTTGAGGGTATTATTTTAAGTGAAATAAATCAGACAGAGAAAGACGAATACTGTATGATTTCACTTATATGTGAAATCTAAGAAACAAAGTAAGTAAAGAAACAATTAACAACAACAAAAATAGGAACAGATTGATAAATATAGAGAACAAACTCACAGTTGCCAAAGGGAAGAAAGGTGGGGGATGGGTGAAGTAGGTGACAGGATTAAGAGGTACAAACTTCCAGCTGTAAAATATAGGTCATGGGTATGAAAACTGTAGCATAAGAGATATAGTCAGTAATACTGTAATAACCTTGTATGGTGACAGATGGTAACTCCTCCATCACAGTGAACATTTTGTAATGTATACAATTGCTAAATCACTATGTTTTACACCTGAAACTAATATAATACTATACATCAACTATACTTCAATAAAAATTGGATCAATTAAGATAAGTAAATAAATAAAACAAAACCCTTGGAATTTCTTGTGATAAGAGGGGGAGAAAAAAAAAAAAAACAACTGGCCAGGGGTGCACGGTTGACTCAGTTGATGGAGCATGCAACTCTTGATCTCAGGGTTGTGAGTTCAAACCTCATGTTTGGTGTAGAAATTACTTAAAAATAAAATCTTAAAAAAAATCAATTGGCCATAGAGGTATGGATTTTATTTTGTATTCAATTCTATTTTTTTGACCTATGTGCTTGTTCTTATGACATTGCCACACTATCTTGATTTCTGTAGCTTTGTAGTAGATTTGAAACAAGGAAGTATGGATCGTCCAACTTTGTTCCCTTTTTTAAAGATTGTTTTAGATAATCTTGGCCCCCTGAATTTCGATATAAATTTTTAGGACCAGCTCATAAATTTGTCCAAAGAAGGTAGATAAGATTTTGATAGGGTTTACATTAAATCCATTGTCAGCGTAGTTTGAAATTACATTTATGTTCTAAATTAGTTAGGACATATTTTTCATATTCTTAAGCCTACTTTTATTTATGTTTCTGGACTGAAAGCTCATATATTTGGCTCATTTCTTTTTGGGTATCAGTTCTAGATCTGTTTTTATAACAGTCAAATTATGTTTGAAAACAAGACTGGAGGGATGGGCAGTTTCCAAGATACACTGGAATATCGACTTATATATGCCCTTCTCTATGTCCTCTTAAAATAATTAGGTGTACTGATATTATGGTACAGGATATTTCTGATTAAAACAACCAAACCCACATTTCAATTAACAAGAAAAAAAATGGTTCTTTTAGCCTTTTCCTAAGAAGACAAAGTATATTTATTATAATGTCCACAGATTGAAAAATGTTCCAAAATAACTCTCATCAAAATTGTCAGACATCTCATACTTAGAAGAAAGTCATCTCATAAATTGGACAAGCCAATTTATTTTTATTGTATATTTTTCTGTCAGTTTTTTTCTTCACATGTTTTATTTATCTGTTCTTCATGGAAGTAATTTATAGAATTCTTGCCCTCTCTCTGTTTTGAAGGAATTTCCCCTTAGTTTTTTGTATGTTATTTTTCTCTTCTTTCCTTACCTATGCACTTGTAATTATTTATGCTTCTCTTTTATTTTCCAGTTTTCTAACTATAATTTATAGGTCTTAAACTTAGTCCAGTCATGCTCTTTGGAAGAAAAAAACCTTTGACATATAGCTACATCTTGGTTAGAGAAACAGATAACTCCCAGATGTGTCAAGGCCAGATAACCGAGGGTCAACTTGAGGCACACAATGATAGAGAGACAGGGAGCAGCACCCCCCATAATGATCATAGTCAGTTGCCAGCGGTTTTTGTGTTCTCTCAACTATGCTATGAATGAGATTATAAATTCAGGTATTTGAGAGCTTTTGTTTCAAATATAAAGACCTCTTATTCTATCCCCCTGGAGTGCTTAAAGGGTGCATTTTCATTCACTCCAAACTGGCTCTCAATGCCAATGAGCATTAATCAATTCTAGATCACTAAAGGGCTCTGACTGTCCTTGATAATGCATTAGAGAAATGAATAAGGCAGTGGCATTATAACATAATTAAATTTAACTCATGAACAAGATAAGATGACCATGCGTTTTTTTAAAGATTTTATTTATTTATTATCAGAGAGAGAGTGCACAAGCAAGGGGAGTGACAGGCAGAGGGAGAAGCAGGCTCCTTGATGAGCAAATAGCCTGATGTGAGACTCGATCCCAGGACCCTGGGATCATGACCTGAGCCGAAGGCAGATGCTTAACCGACTGTGTCACCAAGGCGTCCCATGACCATGCGTTTTATGAAAGTTTTCTCTAAGAGCCCACTCCTGTCTCTTCTCAAATCTGCTCCTGGGAGGAGCTAATGTTCACCATCTGTCCAATCTCTTTCACTTCTTTATTCTAAGTTGTCCTGTCTTGGATCTCATCATTATTTGTGGTGACAGATACGTCTTTTCTAAATACCCACCTAAGTCTCTCATGGGGACATGACTAGAAAGAAAAATAAGAATGCATTATAGAGTTTGAATGTGGTTAAGCATGGCATTTCCATTGAAGAATGATAGGAATGGAATTTTGCCTGCATTTAATCTTTCTCCTAAGGAGCTCAAGGATCTTTATAAATGTGGCTGCAAATTATCTTTGCATCGCTTTGAAGTGGTGCCAAATTTGGAAGACTTTTCATGGCACTAGGATTAACAGACAGCACCGACATTCGCCATTTCTAGTTAACCATGTTTTCTAAGCCTTTTCAATTTAGTTGTTTTAGAAGACAAGATTTTCTTCTGGTGTGGCTAAGGTTATTTATCAAAAAATTGAGGAAAGAAAGGAATTAACCTCTATATAGATCCTCCTATGTACCAGGTGCCATGCTAAGTTAGCCAGTGTTACCATATTGATCCTTCAGCAATCTTATGAGGTAAGATTTATCATCTCCACCTATGTCAGATGAAGAAGTTGAGGGTTCCAATGTGGCAGAAGAGGGCTCTGCATCCTGGTCTGACTGCACAGCCCGAACTTCCTCTTTCATATTCACTAACCCACTCTTGTAGAGGCTGTCTGGAGGGCCTGTACTCAGGATACAAAGGAAGGACTCAGCTTTTCTTGCTAAGAGACTCCCAGGTCCTTCCTGTTCCATATGATTACATTTCTACTGTGTTCCAATGTGTGTATTTTCCCCTAAGGTTTTAGAAAATGTTTTTCCTTTACCTTATCTAGGACTGGAGCTATTTCTCACATTCCTAGCCTAGTTCACTAGAAATAAGCATTTTGTCAGAAGAGGCTAGGCATGACAGACACCCCTGTTACAACTCAGCTTTACTGAGGATCACTTATGGATGGCATTTCTGGGCTACATCACTCTTTAAAATGGACCCAAGACTAAAATGTTTACTTGTGGGAATTTATGGTTTCTGCTGCTCTGTAAGCATGGCCAGAAAATGAAAGGAAAAGGACTGTGGCAGCAGCTTAGACTAAAGTAGAAAAGAATTAAAAATCTAAGCATGTTTGGAAACTGATAGCTGTATCACATTAGCTCCATTGATGGAGCTGAGGCTGATATGTAAGAGCTGTCAGAGCTGGAAGGAAGCTTACAGATGATCCAACGTAATCCACCCATTTCTAGCGATGGAAACATTGAGCCCCACAGAGATTAAATAACTTGCCCAAAGTTATTTAACTCAGGTCTCCTAACTCGTGGTCCAATGCTCTTTCCATGACACCACAATTACTTCAAAGCTGTAAAACAGTAGGTAGCTTATAATTTTTCTATATTCAGTCTGATATATGATGCATTATCAGTAAATTTATATATATAGCATATATATGTGTGTGTGTGTGTGTGTGTGTGTGTATTACATTTAATTTAATTTACTAACCTGGACTTTTTTTTTTTAAGATTTTGTTTATTTGACAGAGAGAGACACAGTGAGAGAAGGAACACAAGCAGGGGGAGTAGAAGAGGGAGAAGCAGGCTTCCTGCTGAGCAGGGAGCCCGATGCGGGACTCGATCATGACCCTGGGGCCCTGGGATCATGACCTGAGCTGAAGGCAGATGCTTAATGACTGAGCCACCCCGGCGCCCCTAACCTGGACTTTTCTTGATAAGAAATACACCCTTCTTATTTTAAGACATTGAGAATTTGGGGTTTGAGAATTTGGGGTTTATATGTATCACAGCACAGCCTGCCTCTCCTGAATAATGCACACATCTATTGCGATGATTATACATTTTTCTCCCTGCATATTGGTGTGTTACATCAAAAGATTTTAGGATGTTGAGTTTTCCTTGTATTCTTGAGCTAATCCTTAGATTATGATATAGCATAGAAATGTGCTGGGTTTGATACATACTACATTTAATAAATTATTATTTTATCTTTTCTTTGACTCTTGGACCACAAATGAGATTGGTTGATCCTGTGCTCTCTTTGTCCTATCCTTGTCCAGTTTTGATATTAGGTTACACTAGATTTATACACTTGCTGACTTTACCTCATTTTCTATTCCCTGAGACAGCTTGTATAAGAGGGAGATAATTGAGCACAGTCCAAGATGGTAGGAAGACCCTGAACTTCCTTCCTTTCATGGTCACACAAAATATTCACCTACAGATTTTCCTCCTGAAAGAAGAACTGAGGGCTGATTTAACCAGTTCTGCACATCAAAAAATGGAAGAACCACAGAGAGAAAAGATAGGACAGAGATACACTAATGATGGGAACCCCACTGCCAATGCAGCAAACTACAGTAGGGAGAAATAACACTGAAGGGCCCATGCACAGACTAACCCCATCACCCATTGTCAGGCACAGAAAAAGAAAAAAAAAAGCTTAAAAGGCAATTAGACTATAAGTGAAGAAAATCTATTTATTAACCCTAGAGCATTGGACACAAGCAGATGGGGTACTGCTAGAACTCTCTCCAGAGTCACAGATGCTAACAATCACTATTTATGCTCCCCATCCACCTAAATAGTGTGGGTGGGACCAAGGTCCAGGAAATCTAGCTAGCCTGCTAGGATGCCCCAGCATGCCCTGGGCCCCTGGCTCACACTAGCTTTAGTTATGCTTCCAACATGACCACAGTGTGGTATGACTTGCCCCCCCCCATCTGCACCAGTCACAGCTCCAGCCATCCTGCCAAGGTGGCTGTAGTGTGGCTTACCCTGTCACCTGTCCACTCTAGTACCAGCTGTCCTGCTAGGACTGCTCTGGCACAGAGTTCCCTGGGACCCCCTGGCCTGCACCTGTCCCAGCTCCAATTATCTGTCCAGGCCCTGGCATGGTATGCCTTGGGAACTCCAGACTGTACCAGCTCCAACCATCCTGCCAAAGCAGACTGGTGCAGTGTGATCTGGGACCCCACCCCCCCAATTGTGCCTGCATCAGCTCTAGCTTATTAACCAAGTATGCCCTGGGACCCACCCACCCACCACATGTGCTTCAGCTCCAGCTGGTCTGTGAAAGTCACCGGGCACATGCAGTCTACACAGGAGATACTCCTACACAAAGTCACTCTTTCAAGACCAGGAAATGTAGCTGTTCTGCCCAATTCATAGAAACAAACACAGAAACAAGCAAAATAAGAAGACAGAGGAATATATTCCAAATGACAGAACAAGTTAAAACCACAGGATGGGGGGAACCCTGATGAATCAGAGATAAGTAATTTACCTGAGAAAGAGCTCAAAATAATAGTCATAAAGATGCTCACTGAACTCAGGAGAAGAATGGAGGAACATAGTGAGAACCTCAACAAAGTAGTAGAAAATATAAAAAAGAATCAGGGACGAAGAACACAATAACTTCATTGAAAAATACACTATGATGCAGAAGAATGGATCAACAATCTGGAAAACAGACCAGTGGAAATTATTCAGAACAACAAAAGGAAAAAAGAATTTAAAAAAATGAGGATAGTTTAAGGGACCTCTAGGACAACATCAGGAGTACTAATATTCATAATATAGGGGTCCCAGAAGGAGAAGAGAGAGAGAGAAAAGGGCAAAAAACTTACTTGAAAAAATAATGGCTCTAAACTTCATTCACCTGGGGAGAGAAACAGACATCCAGGTCCAAGAAACACAAGAATTGTAAACAAGATGAACACAGATTCACACCAAGACATATTATAGTTAAAATGGCAAAAGTTAAAGATGAAGAGATAATATCAAAGGAAACAAGGGAAAAACAAATAGTCACATACAAAAGAAATCTCATTCGACTACTGGCTGATTTTTCAGCAGAAACTTTGTAGGCCAAGAAGGAGTGCCAATACATATTTAAAATGCTGAAAAGGAAAAACCTACACCCAAGAACACTCTACCTGGCAAGATTATCATTCAGAATTGAAGGAGAGATAAAGAGTTTCCCAGGCAAGCAAAAACTAAAGGAGCTCATCACCACTAAGCCAGCCTTAGAAGAAATGTTAAAGGGTTTTCTTTAAGTAGAAAAGAAAAGGCTATAATTAGAAATAAGAAAGTATGTGAGAGAAATACATGTCACTGGTAAAGACAATATATAGTGAAGGCAGTGGATCAACAACTTGAAAAGCTAATATGAAGATTAAAAGATAAAAATAGTAAAATTGACTATAACTAAAACAGTTAAGGATACATGAAATAAAAAAAAATGTAAAATATGACATGAAAAACAAAACATGGAGGGGGGAATAAAGATATAGTGTTTTTAGAATGCGTTCAATCTTTTTTTTTTAAATGTTGTTAGTCACCATACAATACATCATTAGTTTTTGATGTAGTGATCCACAGTTCATTGTTTTCATATAATACCCAGTGCTCCATGCAGTATGTGCCCTCCTTAATACCCATCACCGGGCTAACCCATTCCCCCACCCACCTCCTCTCTGAAACCCTCAGATTGTTTCTCAGAGTTCATAGTTTCTCATGGTTCATCTCTCCCTCTGATTTCCCCTCCTTCATTTTTCCCTTCCTTCTCCGAATGTCCTCCATGCTATTCCTTATGTTCCACAAATAAGTGAAATCATATGATAATTGACTTTCTCGGCTTGACTTATTTCACTTAGCATAATCTCCTCCAGTCCCATCCATGTTGATGTTAAAGTTGGATATTCATCCTTTCTGATGCCTGAGTAATATTCCATTGTATATATGGACCACATCTTTTTTATCCATTCATCTGTTGAAGGGCATCCCAGCTCTTTCCACAGTTTGACTATTGCAAATATTGCTGCTATGAACATTGGGGTGCATATGGCCCTTCTTTTCACTACATCTGTGTCTTTGGGATAAATACCCAGGAGTGCAATTGCTGGGTCATAGGGTAGCTCTATTTTTAATTTTTTGAGGCACCTCCACACTGTTTTCTAAAGTGGCTGTACCAACTTGCATTCCCACCAACAGTGTAAGAGGGTTCCCCTTTCTCCACAACCTCTCCAACATTTGTTTCTTGCCTTGTCAATTTTTGCCATTCTAACTGGTGTAAGGTGGTATCTCAATGTGGTTTTGATTTGAATTTCCCTAACAGCTAATGATTATGAACATTTTTTCATGTGTCTGTTAGCCATTTGTATTTCTTCTTTGGAGAAGTGTCTGTTCATGTCTTCTGCCCATTTTTTGACTGGATTATTTACTTTTTGGGTGTTGAGTTTGAGAACTTCTTTATAGATCTTGGGTACCAGCCCTTTATCTGTAATGTCATTTGCAAATATCTTCTTCCATTCTGTGGCTTGCCTCTTTGTTTTGTTGACTGTTTCCTTTGCCGTGCAGGAGCTTTTTATCTTGATGGAGCCCCAAAAGTTCATTTTTGCTTTTGTTTCACTAGCCTTTGGAGATGTATCTTGAAAGAAGTTGCTATGGCCGATGTCAAAGAGGTTACTGCCTATGTTCTTCTCTAGGATTTTGATGGGTTCCTGTCTCACATTGAGGTCTTTCATCCATTTTGAGTTTATCTTTGTGTATGGTGTTAGAGAATGTTCGTTTCATTCTTCTGCATGTGGTTGTTCAATTTTCTCAGCACCATTTATTGAAGAGACTGTCTTTTTTTCATTGCATATTTTTTCCTGCTTTGTCGAAGATTATTTGACCATAGAATTGAGGGTCCATATCTTAAGCAACTATCAGTTTAAAAATAGTCTGTTATCTCTCTCTCTCTCTCTCTCAATATATACGAATGTCCTGGTAACCACAAACCTACAATAGATACACAAAAATAAAGAGCAAGGAGCCCAAACATCACACTAAAGAAAACCATCAAACCCTAAGAAAAGAGATCAAAAGAAAAAGAAAGGAACAGGGAAGAACTACAAAAACAATCAGAAAACAATCAACAAAAATGGCAATAAGCACATACCTATCAATAATTATTTTAAATGTAAATGGGCTAAATGCTCTAATCAAAAGACATAAGGTAGCCAAACAGATTTAAAAACACAAGACCCATCTATATACTCTCCACAAGAGACTCACATCAGATCTAAAGACACAAACAGACTGAAAGTGAAGGAATGTAAAAAGATATTCCATACAAATGGAAATGAAAAAAGCAGAAATAACAAAACTCATATCAGGCAAAATAAACTTTAAAACAAAGACTTTAACAAAAGACAAAGAAAAGTATTATATAATGAAAAAGGGTTCAATCTAAAAAGAGGATACAACATTCATAAATGTTTATGCATCCAACATAGAAGCACCTAAATGTATAAAACAAATTTTAATAGACATAAAGGGAGAAACTGACAGTAATACAATAATAATAGGGGACTTTAATACCCTACTTACATCAATGGAAAGATCATCCAGACAGAAAATCAATAATGAAAGATTGGCCTTAAATGACACATTAGACCAGATGGACTTAATAAATATGTACAGAAAATTTCATCCCCAAACATTCTTCTCAAGTGCACATGGAATATTCTCCAGGAGAAATCATATGTTAGGCCACAAAACAAGCCTCAATAAATTCAAGAAGATTGAAATCATATCAAGCATCTTTTCTGACCAGAACAGTATGAAACTAGAAATCAATTACAAGAATAAAATGTGGGAAAAAATGTGGAAGCTATACAACATACTACTAAACAACCAATGAGTAAACAAAACAAAAATAAACAGAGAGGAAATTTAAAAATACCTTGAGACAAATAAAAATAGAAACACGATTTTCCGAAGTCTATAAGACACAGCAAAAGCAGTTTTAAGAGGGAAGTTCATAGTGATAAAACCTACCTCAATAAAGAAATAAGAAATATTCCTAATAAATAATCTAACTTCCTACTTAAGGGAACTAGAAACAGAACAAGTGAAGACCAAAGGTTTTTTTGTTTTTTTTATGTTATGTTAGTCAGCATAGAGTACACCATTAGTTTTTGATGTAGTGTTCCATGATTCATTGTTTGCGTATAACACCCAGTGTTCCATGAAATACCTGCCCTCCTTAATACCCAACACCGGGCTAACCCATCCCCCCAACCCCATCCCCTCTGAAACCCTCAGTTTGCTTCCAGTAGTCCATAGTCTCTCATGGTTTGTCTCTCCCTCTGATTCCATCCCTTCATTTTTCCCTTCCTTCTCCTAATGTTCTTCATGTTATTCCTTATGTTCCACATATACGTGAAACCATATGATAATTGTCTTTCTCTGCTTGACTTATTTCACTTAGTATAATCTTCTCCTGTTCCATCCATGTCGATGCATGGTGGGTATCATCCTTTCTGATGGCTGAGTAATATTCCATTGTATATATGGACCACATCTTCTTTATCCATTCATCTGTTGAAGGGCATCTCAGCTCCTTCCACAGTTTGAAGCCTGAAGTTTTTAAAAGGAAGGAAATAATAAAGATAGAGCAGAAATAAATGAAATAGAGACTATAAGCACAATAGAAAAGTTCAGTGAAAGTAAAAGCTGATTCTTTGAAAACGTGAGTAAAAAGACAAGCCTCTAGCAAGATTCACCCAGAAAAAGAAAGAAAGAGAGAGAGGGTCCAAGTAAATAAAATCAGAATTTTTTTTTTTATATGACAGAGAGATACACAGAGAGAGAGGGAACACAAGCAGGGGGAGTGGGAGAGGGAGAAGCAGGCTTCCCGTGGAGCAGGGAGCCCAATGCGGGGCTCGGGCCCAGGACTCTGGGATCATGACCTGAGCCGAAGGCAGACACTTAACGACTGAGCCACCCAGGTGCCCCTAAAATCAGAAATTAAGGAAAAGTTAGAACTGACACCACAGAAATCCAAAGAATCATGAGACCACTATAAAAAATTGTACACTGACAAATTAGAAAACCTAAAAGAAATGGATAAATTTTTAGATATACACAGCCCTCCAAGACTGAATCTTGAAGAAATACAAAATCTGAATAGACTGATTATAAGTAATGAAATTGAATCAGTAATTTAAAAACTGCCAAAAAACAAAAGCCCAAAACCAGATGGCTTCATAGGTGAATTTTACCAGACATTTAAAAAAGAGTTAGTACCTATCCTCAAATTATTCTAAAAGATTAAACAGAAAGGAATGCAGCCAAACACATTCTATGAGAGCAGCATTACCAAACCAGACAATGACATCATGAAAAAAGAAAATTATAGGCCAAGAACCATGAAGAACATAGATTGAAATATTCTCAACAAAATATTATCAAATCAAGTTCAACAATACCTTAAAAGGATCATACACCACAATCAAGTGGGATTTATTTCAGAGTTACAACGATGGTTCAACATCTGCAAATCAAGCAACATGAAGCACCACATTAACAAAATCAAGGATAAAAAAATTATACTAAGGATCATCTTAACAGATGCAGAAAAAGCATTTGACAAAATTCAGCATCAGTTTATGATGAAAACTCTCAACAAAGTGAATATGGAAGGAACATAACTCAATATAATAAAGACTGTATATGACAAGCCCACAACTAACATCATAGTCAACAGTGAAAAGCTGAGAGCTTTTCCTCTAAGATTAGGAACAAGACAAGGATGCTCACTCTTATGACTTTTTTCCAACATAGTACACAAGTCCTTGCCAGAGCAATTAGGCATGAAGAAGAAATAAAAGACAAGAAAGGAAGGAGTAAAATTGTCCGAATTTGGAAAGGAAGAAGTAAAATTGTCAGAATTTGCAGATGATATAATATTATATATGGAAAACACTAAAGACCCCACCAAAACACTATTAGAACTAATAAATGAAATCAGTAAAGTCACATGATACAAAAATAACATACAGAAATCGGTTGCATTTTTATACGTTACTAATGAGCCACCAGAAAGAGCAATTAAGAAAACAATCCCTTTTATAATTGCATAAAAAGAATAAAGTACCCAGGAATAAATTTAACCAGAGGGTGAAAGACCTGTACTCTAAAAACTAGAGGACAATGATGAAATTAAAAATGACAGAAATAAATGAAAAAATATACATGCTCATGGATTGGAAGAACTAATATTGCCAAAATGTCCATACTACCCAAATCAATCTAAAGATTCCATGCAATCCCTATCAAAATACCAATAACATCTTTCACATAACTAGAACAAAGAATACTGAAATTTGTAGGAACCACAAAAGAGCTCAAATAGCCAAAACAGTCCTGAGAAAGGAAACCAAAGCTGCAGGTATCACAATCCCTGATTTCAAAAATATACTACAAAACTATAGTAATCAAAATGTACCATACTGGCATGAAAACAGACACATATATCAATGGAATAAAATAGGGAGTCCAGAGATAAAGCCACACATATATGATCAATTAATCTCTGGCAAGGGAGGCAAGACTACACAATGGGGGAAAAGACAGTCTTTTCAATAAATGGTATCGGGAAAACTGATCAGCTATATGCAGTAGGATAAAACTGGACCACAATTTTATATTATATGGAAAATTACTTTAAAATGGATTAAAGACTTGAATGTAAGACCTGAAACCATTAAAGCCCTAGAAGAAAACATAGACAGTTCTTTGACATAGGTTTTAGCAATATTTTGGGGGAGCAGTCTCAGGCAATGGCAACAAGAGCTAAAACAAAGAAATAGGACTACATCAAACTAAAAAACTTTTGCACAGTGAAGGAAACCATTGACAAATTAAAAAGGCAACCTAGTGAATAGGAGAAGATATTTGCAAATTATACATCCAATAAAGAGTTAATATCCAAGATATATAAAGAACATATACAACTTAATATCAAAAATACAAAAAAGATTAAAAGTGGATAAAAGACTTGAGTAGACATTTTTCCAAAGAAGATAGCTGGATATCCAACAGACCATGTGAAAAGCATCTTTTCATGTTAAAAGATGCTAAACATCACTGATCATCAAGGAAATGAAAATCAAAATGACAATGAGACAACACCTCACACTTGTCAGATTGGCTGTTATTAAAAAGACAAAAAATAGCAGGTGTTGACGAGTATATGGAGAAAAATGAACCCTCATACATTGTTGGTAAGCATTTAAATTGGTGCAGCCACTATGGAAAACAGTATAGATATTCCTCAAAAGATTAAAAAGAAATATTGGGAGGCCTGGGTGGCTCAGTTAGTTAAGAGTCTGCCTTCGGCTCAGGTCATGATCCCAGAGTCCTGGGATCGAGTCCCACATTGGGCTCCCTGCTCAGTGGGGAGGCTGCTTCTCCCTCAACCTGCTGTTCTCCTCCTGCTTTTCTTCCTCTCTCTGACAAATAAATAAACAAAATCTTAAAAAAAATAAAAAAATAAAAATAGAAATATCATATGATTGAGCAATACCACTTTTGGGTATTTTGCAAAGAAAATACAAACACCAATTTGAAGAGATATATGCACTCATGTGTTCATTGTAGCATTATTTACAATAGCCAAGATATGGAAGCAGTCCAAGTATCCATCGACTAATATATGGATAAAGAAAATGTGATATATATATATATATACACATACATATATATATCACAGATAGATATAGATATATATAGATGTATACATAATGGAATATTACTCAGCCATAAAAAGAATGAGATCTTGCCATTTGTGACAACATGGATGGACCTGGATGGTATTATACTAAGTGAAATAAGTCAGACTGAGAAAGACAAATACCACATAATCTCACTTACATACAGAATCTAAAAATAAAACAAATGAACAAACAAACCCATAGACATGGGAAAAAACTGTTGGTTACCAGAGGGGAATGGGTTGCGGGGGTGGCTGATACAGGTGAAGGGGCATAAGAGGTATAGACTTTCAGCTATTAAAACAAATAAGTCATGGGGATGTGAAGTAGAGCATAGGGCATATAATCAGTAATATAGTGATGACTTTGTGTGGTGATAAATGATAACTAGACTTCTCATGGGGATCATTTCTTAATGTGTAAAAATATTGAATGGCTATGATATACACTTGAAACTAATAGGATATTGTGTGTCAATTATACACCAATAATAAAAAGAAAGAATGCTGAACTATTAGGGAAGTTCTGAGGATTTTCCACCCCCAACACCAAATGATGGATGACCCAGGAGAACTACTCATACTGACTGGAGGGCTTGGAAGAAGGGGAAACTAACATCTTACTTCCAGGTGAATGGTTGCTGAGTAAGTGGTGACAAGCTTCCCTGCCTGTGGGAGCAGGGGGAAAAGAGAATTGGAGAAGTGGCAAATGGAAAGTGGAGTAGCAGGTGACAGTTTGAATTCCCTAATTTGAATAGTCAAGGATATGATGATTTCTCATAGAACAGTAGACACAACAAAAGTAGCCAAGATTGAGCCTTCTTGCAGGTATCCCACTCAAAAAGGATGGTCATCAGGTAAGGGAAACTCACCACTGGGCTGTTCTGGAATAGATCACCAAGGTGGGAACTTATGGGAGTAAGAAGAGGTCAGACCAAGCAATAATGAATCTCCTACATCAGGGAACTCTGTAGGTCAGAGGCCCCTTCCAAAAGGGCTTTCCACAAGACTTGAACATGGGCCCCACAGAGGAGCCACCATCTGAGCACTCACTACACAGACAGCCATGAAGGAGAAGCAGCAACCATTGCTTAAGAGAGGACAATAGCAGCATCAATTCCTAGCACACAAGAAGGGAGAGGAGAGGTATAAAAGAGAAGTGCAATCCCATCACTCCTGGTCCCTCAGGTCTAAATCAGTCTGGGCTAGGAGGAAGTGAGTGTTAAATTCAATGTGATTACAAAGTTTTAAACCAAGGCTTTGGATCTGCCTGAGATTCCACTAAGGGGGAAAAATGGGAGATTTGTCACAGAACAGTTGAAGGCGAAGAGCAGAGGTTTAAAAAAAAATTGTCTCTATAGCAGGTTCAGACTGTTCAATAAATTATTCATAAGCTTAAAGAATTAGGAAAATAGGAAATCTGCTGTGGGACAAAAACCATCCTTCAAACCGGTTTCTGTGTTCTCTGCCAAATCCCACAAATGTGTTGGTGTGAAGCTGCCACTATTATCCTTGGTCTAAAGAATTCTCCAGTTAGTGGAAAAGTATTTCCAAATCTTTGGTTTACTAATCAGAGTGATAGTAATGAAAAATAATGCTTAAGAAAGTAGGTGCTTTTAACTTTTATCATATTTAAGCCTTTCAAGAATAAGAGAAGTTTAGGGGCACCTGGGAAGCTCAGTTTGTTAAGTGGCTGGCTCTTGATTTTGACTCAGGTCATGATCTCAGGGCTCCATACTCAGCTCAACAGGGAGTCTGCTCAAGGATTCTCTCTCCCTCTCCCTCTGCCCCTTGCCCTGCTTACGTTCATGTGTGCTTTCTCCAACTCTCTCTAAAATAAATAAGTAAATAAATCTTTAAAAAAAAGAATAAGGGATGTTTAAATTTGCAATAAAAAGATATAGTGATGAGTTATATTAAAATAAGGCTAAATACATAGACTTGTAATTTGGTAAAATTTGGAAATTTTCAAGTCTGAATTTAACACACACTTGTTATATATGTTGTACATAAACATTTTTATAAGACTCAAAACAAAGCTATGAAGTAATTTACAATAATAATTTTAGAGCTGTACAGTAAAAACTAACAGATATTTTTTCTTTTCATCAAGATAAAAAGCTTTTGCACAGCAAAGGAAACAGCCAACAAAACCAAAAGACAACTGACAGAATTAGAGAAGATATTTGCAAATGGCATATCAGATAAAGGGATAGTATCCAAAATCTATAAGGAACTTATCAAACTCAACACCTGAAGAACAAATAATCCAATCAAGAAATGGGCAGAAGACATGAACAGACATTTCTGCAAAGAAGATCTACAAATGGCCAACAGACACATGAAAAAGTGTTCAACATCACTCAGCATCAGGGAAATCCAAATCAAAGCCTCAATGAGATACCACCTCACACCAGTCAGAATGGCTAAAATGAACAAGTCAGGAAACGACAGATGTTGGCAAGGATGCAGAGAAAAGGGAACCCTCCTACACTGTTGGTGGGAATGCAAGTGGGTGCAGCCACTCTGGAAAACAGTATGGAGCTTCCTCAAAAAGTTGAAAATGGAGCTACTGTACGACCCAGCAATTGCACTACTGGGTATTTACCCCAAAGATACAAATGTAGTGATCCGAAGAGGTATGTGCACCGCAATGTTTATAACAGCAATGTCCACAATAGCCAAACTGTGGAAAGAGCCAAGACGTCCATCAATAGATGAATGGATAAAGAAGATATGGTATATATATATATATACACACACAATGGAATATTATGCAGCCATCAAAAAACCCTGAAATCTTGCCATTTGCAATGGTGTGGATGGAACTAGAGGGTATTATGTTATGTGAAATAAGTCAATCTGAGAAAGACAAGTATCATATGATCTCACTGATATGAGGAATTTGAGAAATAAGACAGAGGATCATAGGGGAAGGGAGGAAAAAATGAAACAAGATGAAACCAGAGAGGGAGACAAACCATAAGAGACTCTTAATCTCCGGAAGCAAACTGAGGGTTGCTGGAGTGGTGGGAGGTGGGAGGGAAGGGGTAGCTGGGTGATGGACACTGGGGAGGGTATGTGCTATGGTGAGCGCCGTGAATTGTGTAAGACAGATGAATCACAGACCTGTACCTCTGAAACAAATAATACATTATATGTTAAAAAAAAAAAAAAGTAGGAAGGGAAAAATGAAGGGGGGGGAAATCTGAGGGGGAGACGAACCATGAGAGACTATGGACTCTGAGAAACAAACTGAAGGTTCTAGAGGGGAGGGGGTGGGGGGATGGGTTAGCCTGGTGATGGGTATTAGAGAGGGCACGTACTGAATGAAGCATTGGGTGTTATATGCAAACAATGAATCATGGAACACTACATCAAAAATAATGATGTAATGTATGGTGACTAACATAACATAATAAAATTAAATTTAAAAAAGAATATTAAAAAAGATATAGAGATGATCACCTCTTGAATTTTGAGTGGAAAGGAATGAACATAAAATGAACTTGGAGAGGTCATGAGGGGTAAGATGACTTAAGGTCTTGTAGGTCAGAGTGAAAGGTTTGGATTTTATTCTAAGGGAGTTGAGAAGCTATTGAAGGATTTAAGCTGCTGAACATCAGCATGGTATGTTACATATTTTAAATATACCACTCTGGTCTTATCTGGAGAATGCTAATGCTAAGACTAGTCAGGAGGCTACTTAAGTAGTTTAGGTAGGAGATGTTAATGTCTTAAATGAGGAGGTAGCAGGCATAGTAGGAGAATTGAATTATCTTGACAAGATGTTTATTTTGATTTGTATTGACAGGACTTGTAAGTGAGGAAAAGAGAAGGATTATGATTTACTTGAATGATTCTTAGCTCTTTCTTGTGAAACTGGGAAAAGAATGCCTTACTTACTCATATGGGGAATTCTGGGAAAGGAAAAATTAAGGATGTAGGTTGGGAAACTAGTTCTGTCTTGAACTTCTTTAATGGAAATGGTTAGTAAGTGTGTCCCAGTGAAGATGTCAAGTAAACAGTTGGAAATATGAGTGTGGAGCACCAAGGTAGGAGAAATCAGGACCGGCCATGTAGATTAGGGTGACATTAGCATATCAGCATTTAAAGCCATTGAACTGGATGAGTTCAGCATAGGACAGAGGGGGTATCAGGGCCACAAAGAAGGTGAGTCAGGAAGAGAAGTCCTCTGGGGCACTTCAGTGGCTCCCTGATGTTCCTGTTTTGGGTCTAGAGAATTCTGCATCTACTTGAGCTTGACATTCATTCAGAAACTTCTCAGGCATAGGGTAGATGCTTAATGAATAAAGGATTGATTGATTCAGAGAAATACGGAATATCTGGGGCAGATGTTGGGTCATCTGCAGGAGTTCTTCTGGTGGCTGCTCAGCTTCCCTCCAGCTTAAGTGGCTGAGTGGAGAACTCTGGGTCCTCTCTTAAGGGGCTTCTGGCAAGACTGTTCTTCCCTCAATCAGGATAAAATTGTGTTGGTAGTGTTTGAGTCCAACTTATGCTTCTTTGGGATGGGGGACTGTGTTTACATGGGCCACCTGAATTTGGTACTTTCACATATGGGTCTGGGAAGAGAGGGAGTGCCTTAGGCCAGATCAGTCTGCAGGCCCGGACTGCCATGGCCCTTGCAAGGGGAGGGCTGCTCATCCTAGCATTCCTTCTGCTGATCCCGCCAGGGGTCACCTCTTTCTCAAGATGCAGAGCTCAAACATCTGAAAAAAAAACTAAACCCAAAACTTTTTTGCCAGTCAGGAAGTAGACAGTTGTTAGATTTAAGAGCTGAGGTGTTTGGGAGGCTCAGTGACCTGTGTTCAGAAGTCTGAGGGGACTGAAAGAGATGGACCCAGGGCCTTGGCCTGCTGCTCAGGGGGGATTGGGTTCCCAGGTGCTCACAGTCCACACTGGGAATCTTGAAAAAAAAAACAGCTTTGTTTTCCAAGTATCTAGTTAATGAGCTCTATTAATCAAAGGTAAATCATATGGATTTTCATACCTTGAACAATTATCCACCGAATAACCCATGATAAGAAAGAAAAGGGTCTAATATTTAGGAGATTATAGAACACTGCCCTGTGCCAAGTAGATTGAAAGCTACAGAGAAGGTGGCTAATGTACTGTAACAGAAAAGCACACAACACACAGAGAATCCTAATTCAGTCTTACAATTACAGCGTTGTTCTTCTTATAGTATTCACCTTCTTATGATATTCAAAGTTGATGGACATAGGAAACCAACTTAGGGTCAAGTTCCTAAATGTTTTTCTATCAATTATAGGAGTGTATTAAGAAATTTAAGTAAGGCTTTCCATTCCGTCTTTTTTTTCCCCTTTCACTATTTCTTCTTCTTCTTTTCCTCCTCCTCCTCCTCTTCTTCTTCTTCTCTTAAGATTTTATTTATTTATTTCAGACAGAGAGAGAGAGAGAAGGAGCAGGGGAGAGGGGCTGAGAGAGAAGCAGACTCCCCACTGAGCAGGGAGTCCAATGTGGGGCTTGATCCCAGGACCCTGGGATCACGACCTGAGCCAAAGGCAGACGCCCAACTGACTGAGCCACCCAGGCACCCCACTATTTCTTCTTCTTAACACAAGTTAAGTTTATAGAAATTCAGTAGTGCCAATGCTTGGCCAGCTGGAAGCGCTAGGCAATATTTACAAATAGACATGATGGAGAATTGGGGAATTAAAGTGAGGCTTGGCTTGGGGTGAGCAGGTGTCCTTTTGCCCTGAGCACAATAAAATCAGCATGTCCTGAGGACCTATAAACTGCTGACTGGCAGGTGCATTTAAGACAGCCAGTTGGTAAAAAAACCAACCAAATGAAGATAGATAATAAATATTCCTGGGCGTGCAGCGTCTGTCATGGTCCCACTTGAACAACAGCCACTGCATCCCCTTTCCATCTACCCAATGTTCAAAGCTAAGTAAGTGCCCTTTCCCATATGAGGTCTTCCCTGACACCACTGAAGCCTGAAATGAACTCAAAGAGAGACCGTGTTATTGGTATCACTCAGCTGTCACTTTAAATATCTCATATCATTCTTGTCTCAGTTTAGATCAAAAATCACTTTAAAGGGCGCCTGGGTAGCTCAGTTGGCTAAGCGACTGCCTTCGGCTCAGGTCATGATTCTGGAGTCCCTGGATCGAGTCCCGCATCGGGCTCCCTGCTCGGCGGGGAGTCTGCTTCTCCCTCTGACCCTCCCCCACTCATGTACTCTCTCTCTCATTCTCGCTCTCTCAAAATAAATAAATAAATCTTTAAAAAAAAAAAATCACTTTAAAGCCTCCCGGGAAAATGGTAGTGTTCAGTTTTCAAATCACTTCCTCCCATGCCATCTCATCTTGTAGTCAGATATCATGGAGGTCACCTACGCCAGCATTCTCAATGTAGCAACTTGCTCTTGCAGACCGGGGTCAGCCAGGTGCCTGCAGACACCTCCAGGGACGTGCAACTGACCTCTTCCTTAAGGATAAACAACTGTTAGAAAGTACTTCCTGGTGTTGAACTGAAATCTATCTGCCTGAGACTGTTACCTGTTAAAGTTTGTCCTCTGGGGCTTGAAAGATTGTTTGATTCTTTTTCCACCTGAGAGTCCTTTAATGTTTTCAGATAATTATCCCAAATCATCCAAGCCCCCCCCCCTTTTTTTCACTGACAAAGTGTCTCTTTCTTTCAGTCATCAGAATGGCTTTTTTGGGGCAGATGTGTGCTCTTTTTGAACAATGTTGAGTCTGCTTTCAACTACAACCAAAACAAACAAAAACCTACTGTCTTTTTCATTAAACTGATGTTCAGTCACATCTTTCCCATCCTGTATTTTAGTGCTAAGCCAGCTCTCTTCCATCTGGATACAAGGCTTACTCTTTCTCCTTGCTATTTTCCCTTTTACGTGGTTCACTCCATCCCTTTTACGTGGTTCACTCCATCAAGCCTGCCTTGATCTCTTTGGGTTCCTCTGCCATTTTCCAGTGCATTAGCTAGTCCTCATAGCTTTATGCCATTTATAAATTTGATAAGTGGGCTGTTTATACCTGTAATAGAGTCACTGTGCACATGCCCAGTTAGAACAGGGAAATTCTAAGGTCAGAGTTCTGAATCTTCCCCATAAAGTTCTCCTTTTGGGTGTGTCCTGGTCAATTAATCAGTGCTCTTGTTGCCGACCTTATTTAGCCTGTTATTTAAACTCTGATTTTACTGTCACATTTACAAAGTTATTACAGAAGAAACTGTTGCATGCCTTGCTGAATAACATATATTGTTGTCATATAGGCCTCATTTGTCAGTGTGGAGACCATACTTCCAGAGGACACAAAGCTAGTCTGTGTGACATGTGCTTGGCGGGCCCTCATTGGCTCTTTGTGATCACCACTTTTCTCTTTAAGTTTTCAAAACTCATCCATTTTTTGATTGCTTAAAGCCCAAACTTTTCAGCATGAGCTGTGGGCTGTTCACAATCTGCCCCCAATTTATATACCAGCTTTGTCTCCATCCAAAGCATTCCCTCTCTTTGAAACCAGCCATACCAAACTTTTTGCTGTTCATCAAACATTCATCCTTACTTATGTTTCTGTAATTCAACACATTTTATTCCACCCACCTGAAGTGCTTCTGTGCTATTCCTCCTCTTTGTCCATCTGGGAGATTCCCATCAGTTTTAAAGACTCTGATAACATGTCATTGACTCCCATCTTTTATGCCTTCCTAACACTTTATTGAATTCTATGATAAAGCGTTCCTATGGACAAAGTCTGTGCACCAACTTAATTTGGGTATCCATTTTCTCCCTTGAGGCAAGTTGACTCTATTTTGCTATCTTTTCTCTACCACACTTCAGAAGTTCCTGAGAATTTCATTTCCAGTTTCTCTCAGGGCAAATGATGGGAACTGCTCTGACTCTGGAGGCAAACTTTTTAAAACAATTGAGTACCCTTTTACCACTTCTTCCCATAGCCTGAGTCCTGGTTGCTTCTTAGAAGCAATATCACATAATGTGAAATTTGGGATGTAAGACTGGCGTGAAGTCCTGGCTCTAACTCTGCTGAGACGTGTAACCTTAAGGAAGTAAGCTCTCTTCATCAAAGTCTGGTTTCTCTGTTTATTATGTGAGGATTATCCCTCCCATTTTTATTATGTATTCTTCTAATCATGTCTTCTATCATTTCCAATTTGAAGACTGTTCCCAGCTAAGTGTTTAGAAACCAAATAGGAAATGAGTTGCTCTGTGTTTTCCCACCTTCTGGGGTCACAACCCTAGTGGCCCTCCTCTGGCTGGGGGTGCTCTGCTCCCAGGCATCCCAATACCAGCCCTGTTGTCTGCTGAAACTCCAGATGTGGCCTGTTCTTGCCATGCTTAGCCATTCTGCAGGGGCACTAACTTGGATCCCTTGTTATGCCATTCTGATCCTGTCACTTGGTTTTTACTACATTCTAGATACCATACACTGCCTGTTGGATGGACTGTTTTCAATTGCTGTAGCTTTAGCCACCCCTGGTGTTTGAACAGCAGAAGTGATGGTCTGTTTATAGACCACTGCTTCTCCTGATGTGGTCAATATGATCACTACCAGACTGTCTTTCCAAATAACTTCATTTGCCCTGGAATAAAAACGTTTTCACAGTAGAGTAAGAGAAAGCAGATGATGTAAGTTTTGTTTTAGACTTAAGGAAACTGGGGCTTGAGATGGTCAATTCACTTGTCCCATGTGACCTAGATTTTAAGCAGTGGAGTCAGGGCTAAACCTCAGATGTCCTGATGCTGTCTCTGGTTCTATTCCACCATGCCAAAAAGGAAGGGGCAGGAACAAAACTCAACATGTTCCCTGTTTCTTTCCAAACATTACGCAGTGTCTCGCTCATAATACATGCTCAGCTAATTTTCCAATTAATTGAAAAATGTATGACATTTAAAAATGGTGTCATTCTGGAAGTAATCTAGATCAGAGTTTAAACATTTCAACAGAAAGGAGAGAGGAATCAACTCCTGATAAGGACAAATTTTAGTTTTTACTCTTCTTCTTTGCCAGCCCTCTGACATTGCTATGGGAGCTCTAATTAGCAGGAAAATGTCCATAAAATGGACAAAAGGATCGTAAAAGTGGAGAGTAATTCATTAATGAGGGTGTTGTTCTATAAATAATTGAGAGTTGACTACAGAGAAGAAGGTTGTTTTGTTTTGTTTTTTTAAGATTTTATTTATTTATTTGACAGAGAGAGAAACAGCGAGAGAGGGAACACAAGCAGGGGGAGTGGGAAAGGGAGAAGCAGGCTTCCTGCTGAGCAGGGAGCCTGATGTGGGGCTCGATCCCAGGACCCTGGGATCATGACCTGAGCTGAAGGCAGACGCTTAACGACTGAGCCACCCAGGTGCCCCGAGAAGAAGGTATTTTTAAAAAACCTGTCCTTGGGGTAAGATTTCTCAAACTACTTTTCTTTTTTTTCCACTCTGCTTATATCAATCTCAAATCAATTGTCCCCTAAAATGTCAATGTAGTATTGTGAATGGTATAATCCCTTCAACACTGTTCTCCTCTTTCTGCTTGCCCCTGTGTCATTCACAATTCTTTCATGTAATAAAAGCTTCAAATTAATAAAGTGCTTTCTCCTAGAAATTCAAAATACCTTTTCCATTTAATTCAAAATGCTGTTACCATTTAAGAAATTCTCAACCATTCCTCTGTGAAGTGAATGTGTGGTGGGAAAAGAAATTATTCTTCCCCTTTATGACACATAAGAAACAGGTTTGAAGGGTGGATCATTTCAATCCATACTGATGCTAATTCAGTTTTGTTCAAAGTTGTTGACTGGATTCTTCTAGTCCATCCAGTCTTTCAACAGAATCATGTTTATGGATTTATTAACAATAGATCAGCAAATAATTATTGGGTGTGACCCATATGCCATATCTTGTTCTAGACCCTGGGAATACAGCAATGAATAGGAGAGGAAAAATCCCTGACCTCATAGAACTTAATTTCTTCTGGGGGGAGACAGACAACAAACACAGTCAAGAACTGAATAGTATAATATGGTATAAGGTGATAGATGCTCTGAAAAGCAAATAAACAGTGTCATGAGAATGGGGAGGCAAGGAGAGTACATAATCTTTTTTTTTCTTATCTCAGAGAGAGAGAGAAAGTGTGAGTGGAGGTGGGGGCAGAGAGAGAGAGAGAGAGAGAGAAACTTAAGCAGGCTGAGCATGGAACCCGACATGGGGCTCGATCTCATGACCCTGAGATCATGACCTGAGCTGAAACCAAGAGTTGGACGCTCAACTGACTGAGCCACCCAGGCTTCACCCAGGAGAGCACACAATTTTAATTAAGGTATGTAGAATAAGCTTCACTGAGAGGGTGCCATTTGAGTAAAGAACTGAAGAAAGAAAGGGAGGAGTATCTGAAGGAAGAGCATTCCAGGCAGGAGAAACAGTGAGTGCAAATATCCTGTGGCAGTTGCATGCCAGGAATGTTTAAAGAATCAAGGAGGGCAGTGTGATTGGAACAGAGTAAGAAGGAGAGAGCATACATTGAGGCCAGAAGAGGTAACATGGTGTCAGATCATGAGGGCCTCAGAGGCTTTTTGAAGATACTTTGAGTGATGTGGGGTGTCTTTGGAGGATTTTACATGGAGAAGTGACATGACTTCATTTTAAAGTGATCATTGGCTGCTACATTGAGAATAGATGTAGATGGGAAAGGATGGGGGCAGAGAAAGCAATTGGGTCTTTGTCTTCACCCAGGAGAGATTAAATTGTGGCTTAAATCAGGCTGGGAGCAGAGAAGGTGGTGAGAATTGTGGACATAGATTGCAGGTAGAGCCAACTGGATCTGTGGATTGGACTGCCTGTGAATTGTGAGGAAAAAGAGAAATTTTATCCTCTGAACTAGACTGGAAATTTCTTGAGGGCAAAAGTCACCTATTTTATTTCTTTATGTTCTTTATATATACTTCATATGTATATGTTATGTCACATATATATGAAAACACATTTTCATGCACAACAAATAAACAAGTATCTGTTTAATGAAAGGAGGGAAGGAGGTAGTTCACACTTCAGGAATCCTAGAGCCCCTAATGATTTGCAAAAATATACACTGTTGTTATGGGTTACATGGTGTCATCCCCCCAAAAGATAATTTTGGAGTTCTAACCCCCTGTACCTCACAGTGTGACCTTGTTTGGAGGTAGGGTCTTTAGTGAGGTAATCAAGTTACAATGAGGTCAGTAGGGTGGCCCCAAATCCAATATGACTGGTGTCCTTATACAAAGGGGAAATTTGGACACAGAGACAAACACAGACGTCAATGTGAAGAGACACAGGGAGAGATAGCCATGTACAAGCCAAGGAGATCGGCCTGGAACAAATCTTTCCTTCAGAGTCCTCAGGAGGAACCAACTCTGCCACACCTTGATTTTGGACTTCTAGTCTCCAGAACTATGAGACAATACATTTCTGTTGTTTAAGCCTCTCAGTCTGTGATACATTGTTACAACAGTCCTAGAAAACTGCTACAACTATGTCCAATATCTCAAAAATACAAATCACATTCTACTTTTTTCCAAGATAAGACTGCTGAAGCTAAAAACAAACAAACAAAACAACAACAACGAAAGCTTTAAATATCGCTATGGGGGGGGGGTTATATTTACTGAGTGAAGTAACAGGGCTTTTACTTTTTAGAAGTTCTATCTGGCATAGAAAAATAGGTGCATTATTACATTTTACAATTTAATTTGTTTGACGGAAATATCACAAAACATAGGGTCCATAAGGAAAATGATAAAAAATGATTTTGAATGATGATAACTGAGGATCACATATTTACATGGTTTTAGAATGAAAAGGAACAGAAAAATATCCCACAATATCCATGCTGTTTGCTGTTTACAACATAAAGGGCCATTATGTATGAGCAAAGTACAAAAGAGAACATATTAAAATCTTATGTTCTAAGATCCAGATGGGTTTTGAGAGATAATCTAGTCTAATTCCCTAGGGTTATATATGGAAAAAATGTGAGTCCTAGGAACATTAAGATGATGGACATAATTTTGGTCCCAATGCACAATAACACAAATGATGAGCTGTCTAATGAGGCTTAACCATAACAGGAGAAGAAATGGTGAACTATGCTATTCCTTGAATCTTCTCCCATATTTGCCTTGCAACTGTAAGTAGCCACAAACCACCCTGAGTCATTAATGCCCAGAGAGAAAGGTGTGCATTAGGTGTATGGAAGGAAGACAGGTGAGAGGACAGATGAAACAGAAAATAGAATGACAGGCGTCTCTGTGGGAGATCCTCAGATCTTTAAAAACTCATTCTGCTGCTAGAGGCATTTTTCACATGTTTTTCAGAGGGCTTTGGAGTCACACAGCAGTGTGTTTGAGTCCAGACTCTGATATTTAGAAGGTATACAATCATGGTCAAGTTTCCTAACTTGAACATCAGATTCCTTACATTGCTTTTGGGGTGAATTTTGTCAAAAATGTTGAGAATATTTTAATGTGTTTAGAGATACTATGACTTCAAGAAATGGTAGTTTTATTATAGTAATTGTCCGAATGGGCTTCAGAATTTGCGTTTGTGCCTTACTAGAAACTCCTTCCCATGTAGACCTCCTAATAGTCCTTGAAGAGCCTGGTTGGAACATCAACTCCTTTCATGCTTTCATAGTTCAGTTTTGCATTCTCATGTGTCATTGGTTTCAAGGTTTTTGTCCCTCTAACTTGGATTTCTTGTGGAATAGTGAAAAGGACTGAAAGACTTGGATTTGAACTCTGCCCTAGCCACTCAACCAGAGAAGTAGAAGCACTATGAAAACAATGGAGGAAGGGGTGTGTTATGGGAACGAAACCTTACATAATTGTGAGGGAAGCTGGGGAAGTTATTTTCCAGAATAAAGAATTGAAAGATCTGAGAAAAGACACAACTAACCCCCTCTAGGGTCTTAGGCAAGTGGATGGGCAAGTTGAAGCTTACTGGGGAAGCTGGGGGGCCAGGCATGGCCAGGTGCAGGAAGGAGACCATGAGGTGGGGCTGGCAGAAAAGTCAATGAAAATTTGTGGTCTTTGTGTGGCTGCTGCCTCTGTAGGTCCACATTCAGGCTTTTGTGAAGTGTGTGGGGCTACTCTTGCTCAGGAGGGGAAAGAACTTGGACAATCTGAATGTGAAGTGAGGGAGAACAAGGACATGCGAGAAACTTCTGGGACTCAGCAGGTGCCAACACACAAACTGCAAAGACCTTCAGAGAGGAATAGGTGCTGTCCTACTCTTGTTTTCCCAAACTTGCACAAATTCCTCTACTCACTTGAATACAGGGAGAGGGATGCTGGGAAATGTAGTTCCAGCTAATCAAGTTGACTCGGTACAAACTACCACAGCCATTTAGTGGTTATGTGGGTTGTATGGGGCAGTTTACTTAACATTTCTGATCCTTCCCTTCCTTATTGGTGTAGTGATGTAAAATATATGACAATTATAACTAGGGCTTTAGAGCGTTAAATGAGATAATAATGTAAACAATGTATTACTAAATATAAAAATTATGTATCAATTATTGTCATTTGATACATTGATTCATTTAGTTAACATGCATCTACTGTGGGCTAGAAACTGTACTATGCCTGGGATATATGGCATGAGCTAAACAGACAATATCCAGGGTGTCTGGGTGGCTCAGTTGGCTAAGCATCTGCCTTTGGCTCAGGTCACGGTCCCAGGGTCCTGGGATTGGCCCTGCGTAAGTCAGTCTGGGCTCTCTGCTCAGCGGGGAGTCTGCTTCTCCCCCTGCTCCTTCCCTTGCTCATGCTCTCCCTCTTTCTCTCTCTCTCAAATACATAAAAATATAATCTTAAATAGACAATATCCTTGTTATCATGAAGCTGAATCAGACACCAGTTAGATATCCAAGTAGAGATGTTAATTAGGTAGGTGCTTGACTGACTGGATTTCAGAGCATGGACCTACATACACATTTGAAAGTTATTAGTAGCATTTAAAAGTAGGAATCTGATTTAGCTCATGTAGGGAGTACATATAAGTTGAGAGGAGAAGAGGCCCAAAGATTGAGATCCGAGGCACTCCGAAATTTAGGGATGAAAAAGGTAAAGAAGAGCAAGTAATAGCTTGAGAAATAGCAACCAGTAATGCAGAGGAGAAATAATAGACAGTGGTGTCCCAGCAGACAAATGCAGAACATTTTTGAGAATGTGAAAGAGATAAACTTACTTCTGCTGAAAAGGCATTTGATATGGTAATTGAGAATTCACTATTTGTTTAGTAACATGGAGGTTGTTGACAGAATAGAATGGGCTCAAGACAAAATAAAAGGAGAGGAAGTTCTTGGTGCCAAAGGAAGCCAAAAAATAGGGCAGGAATAAGTGGAAAGTGTGTCAAGGGAAATTTTATACATAGCTATATCTACATATAGATACCTTATGCAAGATTATATATATGTTGATATAGATATACATATCATATATCTGTATGATGGATGGATAGATGGATGGGGTCCCATGAAGCTGGGCTGTATTTTACACCCTGTGTATAAAATATATACAGTTGGCTCTAATCTATCTGTTAGTTTGCTCATTGATGAGAATGATCCATCAGTGCTGAGTCCATGGGCAGGGCCCCCAAGGGGGTTACAACCTTGGTCTAGTGATGCAAAGGAGGAAACCTGCTGCCTTCATTCAGGCAGTTCCTCCTTAAGAGGAAAAATGGTCAAACTGAGTGAGCATGCCCAGTTATTCTTTCCAAATGTATTAATTCCATTCATGTCAAGTTCCCAGAAGTCGACTGAGCAAAGGGGAAGAGAGAGGGTCTGAAGGGGAAAAGGTAGGTCTGGCTACAGCAAGAAAGTTAAGGAAATAGTAGAGAAGAATTTTTAAAAATGGCAGCTTTGGTGAAAAACAGCATAATTTCCAGAGCACACAATGCAGAAATTTTGGGAACTGGGGAGGAGTGGGAGATGGGTCAGACTAGGGTGTGTGTAAAGCAGTGGGACAGTAACCTTTGCCCTTTGGTGTTTAGAACAGAGGATAGATAGGTCAGATACCTTTGTTCCTTGGGTGAAACCTGCTTTCCCCGGATGGGACTGGGGAAATGCATTGCACCACATGGCTCTGGGTGTGCTCATCGTCCCTACCAGGGGTAACTTCTATTCTGTTTGGACCTAGGGGGTTAGAAAGGGGCTGTCTTGGTTATCTTCTATCTCTCCCCCACACCTGGCCCAGCTGAGGAAAGAAAACTTCAGGCATTTATAGCTTCCCAAATCTGACCCGGAAAGCCAGAGACACAAGTTTCCTTACTGTAATTGGGACAGCAGTGATTTTTCTTCTTCCTGTCGTTCTAATCCTTACAGAGGAATTCGTGACAGCGACTTGAAGACTAATCCCGGGGGATCAGCACCCCAGGCCCTCTTTGAAACCTGCGATAGGGTGAGAGCACCTCCCTTCCAAGGAGGCAGCGCGCAGCGGGGATGGCCCTTCGGTTTCACAGGTGGCAAGGTTTCCGGCTCGAGTTGGCAGCCTCCAAATCGGTTCCCATTTCTCAAACTTAGGAGGAAGCTGTGAAAGCCGCAGGCAGCCGGCTGAGCGGCCCAATTGGTCCTGGCCATTTCCTTCACTCCCAGGGCTTCTCAGTATCTCTCTACTCTCGTCATTTAAGCACAGCGATAATCAATCATCTGCTGCCCTCGCCCCGCCAGCGGAGTCAGCAGGCACGTGATGAAACGCGCCGGCGGCGCGGGGCTCCCTCCATCCCTCCGTCCCTCCATCCGCCCGCCCGCCCTGCCCTTCCGGCTGGCGCTCGCCGCCCAGCTCGGATCCCCAGGCCGCCCGCGGCGCGGACACCGGCGGCGAGGCGGGCTGCGCGCCCGCGGGGGCCGGGGCGCGAG
>NW_023270389.1:60050757-60051256 GCF_011800145.1 Mirounga leonina | reverse complement strand
GGGGGCGCGGGGCGCGCGAGGTGGCGCCGCCTACCCCCCTCCCACCACCCCTATTTACCTCCTCGGCCAAGGTCACGGCCCCGCGGCGTCTGCCCTCGCGCGCGGGCTGGGTGCCGGCGCTGTCAGCTGGCGGCAAGCGGAGCAGCGAGGCAGGGCAGCCTCATCACACTCGGCGGATGCTGCGGAACCGCGCGGCTCAGGCGACCGCCGCCGCGCACAGGCAGCCCCGGCAGCCCGCCGCTCGCGCCCGCTGCCCCCTTCCCGCCGCCTGGCCGGCCCGCTCCCCCCGCCGCCTCTGCTCCCGGGCACGGGGACCCGCCGAGCGCGCGCGGGAGCCGAGACGCCGGCCCGTGCGCGCGACTGGGAAGCAGGAGGAGGGGCGGTCACGTGGGCCGGGCGGCCAGGGGTGCGGGCTCCTGGGCGCCCGGCTCCGCGCGGCCGGCCCGCGGGCCGCCCCACTGGCGGCCCTCGCGCCCCGGCCCCCGCGGGCGCGCAGCCC
>NW_023270389.1:59962689-60050357 GCF_011800145.1 Mirounga leonina | reverse complement strand
CCCCCCCCCCCCCCCCGCCGTGAGCACCGCCATTCGCACCTGACTGAAGTCTCCCTAACCCTTTGCAGCGCGCAGACCGGTAATTCCAGTATCTGAGAGCGGACCAAGTGTGGGGTGACATGGCCCAGGGGAATAATTACGGGCAGACTAGCAACGGGGTGGCAGACGAGTCACCCAACATGCTGGTGTACAGAAAGGTAAGAATTTCTTCAGTTTCTTGGAGAAAGGGAAAGTTTTGGCTTCCTTGATTTTGTCCCCCCCCCAGGGGAGAGTGTATATCAGTTTTGTGGCCTCGTGGATTTCCCAAATTGCCAAATGCTGCACACTGTACTTGAAGATAATCTGGTGTTCTCACTGTGTAGACGCACAATGAAGTAAATGAGGCCAGCCATGCTCTGCCCACTCCTTTCCCTGCTGATTTCACATAGATTAATCTGCAATCAGCAATATCAGCAAGTTTGGGCATCCCACATATTTTGTTATACATGTGATTTTATAACATCCGTAATAGTTTTTAGAAGCTTTTTCATATACTCCCCCTAAGCATTTGTGTTGTAAGGATTATGTAAATGTATAACATGTTATACGCTTTGCAGTTCCGTGACAAAAGTGAATGTGCCTGTGAATCTATGGTTGGTTTATTAAAGATTGTACTTGTGACTCTTGTGACTAAACAATTCTTTTTTTTTTTTTTGGTCTTAGCCTAAATTTTTACTTTGGGTTATTTTTATGATTTTGTTTATGGGTATTTTAGTGCCATATGACGATTAAATAAATCTTTATATTCAGTTTTTTTTTCCCCCACGAACTGATCTGACGGTTTTATACATTTTATACCAATGCTATCAGCAACAAACTTCTAGACACCGAGCTACCATAATACAAATGCATTTGAATATTGTCTGTGCTTTAGAGTGGTTGCTTAGGTAACTTCATTCTGGTCACAACCAACAATAGTACTAAAATTAAGGAAGCAATATTCTTTATTTAACTTCTGTACCAATCATTTCTATTGCATTTTATGGTGGGGTTATTTTTCTTTAGCATATTATCTGTAGTGCTTATTGGGCAAGATTTCTTTAGTTAATGTTAGCAGTGACAAAAAGGAAATCATACCTTGGAATCAAGAAAATTGTTAAAGGTCTAATTAGCATGAGCCCACTGAGGAGTCTGGGATAGTTTCTCTGTGTTCTTTCATGAATACAGCTGAAAAGCTGTATGCTACCTTGACCTGTACTAAATCGAAACTCTCCTGCTATGTGGGCCAAAATCATTAAGAGGTGGTGGTGAATATGTGTTTGAGGGAATATTGTTATTGCTTTAATGTGAAGGTTCATGGGCATCCTGACACAATGTTAGCGTTTTTTTCTCTACCCTTACAGACAGTACTGTTTTATGTGTCTGGGACAACACAGTATGATAGGAAATAAAAATTGGAGATTAGTTGCCTATTTTAGACTTAAAGCATCCCAGCTGGATAAATTAAGAACATAATCCACTTGAGCCTAAATTATTACTATTGTATTTCTACATCAGTTGAAAAAACTGGATATTTGCCACCCATTCTATATAGAGTTTGTTCTGAGAAGGCTATTTGGAGGGCAGTTATGTGTTTTTAAATAAGTTATAATGTTTTCATTGCTTGGTATTCTTTTAATATTATAGTATGCAAGGGGTGGCAATTGTAAATTCTGTACATTGCATGTGGAGAGCTGGACTTTTGGATGTAAAACTACAGTAGTTAGCTACTTTTGTTCAAACACTATATTCTTTTTCTGGTGCCTTATAGAAGACGAGGGCTATGTTGATCAGACACCTAATGCTTATCTTGATTAGAAATAAACTTAGTATGACATGAATCAGTGTTTCTCATTTAGTCAATTATTATGAGAATAAATGAAAAAAATGAGGCTAGGAGCTTTAGAAATAGTTATTAGATTATAGAGTATACCCGAATTCTTATTAATCATTTTGAATTTATGCTGTAAATGGTTGTATGACACCAAGTTGTTGCTAGTGCTACTTGTAAGTTAACAGACTATGGCTTCAGGGAGGAGGTATGATGCCTCATTCTTTTAAACATTATTATTTTGTTGGTTAAGCTTGGAACTGCTTGTGCTACTTATTTTGCCCTCCTTTTATTAGCTCTTTGTTTCATATTAATGACACAATTTATTTTTAGAAAATATTTCTCTGAAAACTCGTTATTAGAAAAAATAACTCAGTTCAGTAATTTGTACTCATAATACATAACTATGGATTGTCTACCTATTCTTTTATTCTTTGAGCACATATATTTTGTGTTTGTGATATAAAGAATAATGTTTAAATAGCAGATAATTTATATAATGAAAGGCACATCAAAGTGGCCCATGTCTGTCTGGAGTCATAGGATCCAACATCACGGTTTCATGTGACCATTTTTCCAGTTTCTAGTGTTTTCTGTGTTCTATGGGCTTTACATTTAATGTATTTTCCAAAGAGGCCAAATTTTAATGTGAAGAACACCAAAGTGTTTGGAGAGGGGCGTAGGACTACTATATGTTACTAGGACATTTCATCTGCTCTACCTGCTTAAAGGAAGAAGCACTATGTTACAAATGCTTATCAATTATGAAGTCAGTCACAAGTTTAGAAAATAACTTTGGGACCACAGAACATTGCTCAGTAGCAGTGCAGAGAGTGGATAAACTGCTGTTTTATCAATTCACACCAGTTTTCTCCTTCTGCTTCGCTGTTGCAACACCGTTCTTGGAAGCAGGTTCTAGGCTAGAAACATTTATAGTGTTCTCACCGTTTCCCCTCCCCCACAGATCACCTCTTATTTAGTGTAAGGATTCTGGTGATTTATACACATGGAAGATACGTATGTGCTGTTTCCATTTTGTCTGGGCAGGCTATGAATGACATGTAGCAACATTCCTGTGAATGAATAACAGGTAGTAACCCTTCCTGTGAGAGAGGGGAGACAGTGAATGGTTAGCAAAGCGGCATGCACAGAAAGGAGCTGGGACGCATGCCTTTCTCATGTTGGCAGCTGTCTCTCCTATTATGATTATCCTCATATGGATTATAGGAGTTCCTCCAAATGATAGGAAAATTCCAAGGGCCTCTTCCATGGAGAATTCTGTAGTGGTGTTATGGGAAAGTGCACAGTGTGTAGGACAATGATGCTGTAGGCCGAGTGAGTGCCACCATGGTGCAGGCTGGGGACAATGGTGATGCTGCCTCATGGTCAAGGTTGGGACCTGCAAGTCAGGCTGGGATGTTTGTGAGTTGCTATTTGGTTTAATGTGGGGGATCCCAGGTGGAAAGATGGGTGGAATACATAAAGGGGATTAAGAGATACAAAATTCCAATTATAAAATAAAAAAGTCACAAAGATGGAGGGCACAACATAGGGAATTTGGTCAATAATATTGTAATAATGTTGTATGGTGATAAATGGTGATGACACTTGTGTGGTGAGCACTGAGTAACGTATGGAATTATTGTATCAGTATGTTGTAACCTGAAACTAACATAACATTGCAAGTTAATTATACCTCACTAGAAGAATTTTAAAAATGAAGGGTCTCTGTAGGCTTCATCTGATGTCATAGGTACACTTTAAAAATCCATATGGACAAAATATATGCCTTACCAATTTGTCAACTCATAATGCTGTTTTCTTTCATAAGCATGTGATTAAAGTTAGAGTGGTTATGCCATTTTATGTATTTGAGAAGACCTTTTTTAAAAGCTCATAAAATATGAGGCTTGGCCACATTTAATTTGGGGGGCTTTCGAGGCTCCCTTCAGACAGGCCTTAACTAGAAGGGAATTAGAAGTAATCAACTTCCTTAAGAAGAGACCCACTGAGCTCCAACTTGCCTTGGCTTTGGGCTAGCTTCTTGAAACATTTGTAGAGGTGACGGCTTAAAACTCAGTTTTGTTTAAATACCGTTCGCATTCTTGCTCTTTCCTGGGCAGAATCCTTGTTCTGGGCGTAGCACTGGCTACAGAGGGTGGCTGAGCTGGAACCCAGGGGACCAGGAGACACATTCCAAGTTTGGTGTCTGGCCAGCATGCTGCCTACTAGACAGTATACATCACTTTTTGTCCAGCAGCTGACATTCCTGCATTTGAAAAACAAAATATCTAGGACACCTTGGGGCCAGTATTTCACATTGGCTGGAATGCTGAGTTCTCACTAGCAAGAATGCTCAAAATGACCAATAATTTCTGGTATTACTGAAGCAACCATTTATGCTTCGACTGCTGGAAAAGAAAATCAAAATGTTTTCCTTGTTCTCTACCTTAGTGGGATGAATGTGTTTTTGGTAGGAGCAAACCTGCGTGTCCGCCACACCTGTGCCCTCCCCTCCCCTCCCCTCCCCATCCCTGCCTGCCCTCTCCTTTATCCCGTGTTCCTCTCCTCTCTTCATCTCCCATGTACTCACACTCCTTCCAGTTGCTTTTTCCTTTTAATTTCTTCTTTTCAAAACAGACCTAAGTGTGAAGGTATGTTTTCCCTGAGATGATGCTCTGTTCCGTTGTAAAAGAGAAAATGATGCCTTTTGGAGAAGAGAGCAGATTCCAGTCTGGTTTGGGTGCCTGTTATGCACATGCTCTCGGAGGGATCCTTTCAAACTTGGTCGCATATGTACCATGGGGTCCAATATGTTGCTGTGTATGTGGTGTGGCAAAACGTTAGTCTTTAAGGACCCACTGCTCTGTTCTTGAAGAGCAAGAGGGGCCCACTGGCCTTTCTCGCAGAAAGGTGTGGTGGGAGCTGTCACCCCAGTAGGACAGTCACCCATTCTGATTGGTTTGACCTAGACCTTGCCTTTGAAAACTATTTGTGAAGTCCATCTGCTCCATGAGAGTACTTGTACCCATAAGAAAGGGGAGGGACTTGCTCCTTCTTTGGAAGAAATCAAGCCACTGATGTTCCTAGTCTCTTGGGGGGCCGGGGAGGGAGTTAGCTGACATTTTCTCCATTAGGTCTGTGCCTCTGTCTCTTTAGGATTGTCCAATCTGGTCAGTCTTGAGGGTGTCAATATCCTCCCCCACCCCTTGAACTCCATTATAAAAAATAACCATTGACATTTTTGAACCTTACTTATCTTGGTCTTTCTGGGTTTAGGGTGCTGGTGAAGAATATTTATAACTGATAAGAAAAAGGCCCATGAGAAAAGAGAGGGATGTTTGCAAATAGATCATCACAAAAGGCCTGGGCCTTTAAGCCCTCAGATTTCTCAGTTAGGGGCTTCGATGGGAGGCAGGGACCAGGAGACTGTCTTGACATTGCTGAAAAATCCCAAAATGGAGTGTCTTCTATAAATTAGATTATTTGAAAGCACCTTTCTGGACTAAGGGAGAGTGTCTCCTATAAAGATGAACTTTGTCTGAATCAAATGCGGACCTATTTTCTCCTCAGTGACATAAATACCAACATGTGCCCTGAGATAGAATAGGACCGTCATCTGTGTTAGTTTTGCTGAGCAGCAGACATTTTATGAGTAATAATTCAATGATGGATTTTGGATAATAATTAACTTGAGTTCAGAGCAGGAAAGCCTTGCACAGTTGAGCTTCTCCCTCACCCGTTCGTTGTTGCTTGCCAGTACTATTTGTGGGATTAAGACAAGGATTTGTGGCCTGAATTTTATTTCCTTTATTTCCCACTTCCAACCACCCCAAATCTAATTGATCAGAACAGAGTGCAGATGTAGGAAAGAGAAGCTATCTAGGGATTTTATTGCCTCCTAATAGCCTTCGTGGTTCTACTGAGTGATGGAAAGCAGGGTATTTTTAGGTGGTGTGGGTGATGGAATGTGTTCACTGCAGAGAATATGGAAATATTTTGGATTTGGGTAGTTTGGTGACATAATAAATGTTAAGTCTCCTTGAAAAACAGAATTGTGGGAAATAAGCAACACAGATACTTGGCCCCCACTCTCCCTCTCATAACAGTGAAAAGGAGGCATTGGAAGGTCAGAGTGACAGGGACTTCTGTCTTACGAAACACCAATCTAATTATAAAATAATTGTGAATGATAAAGTGGGTACCCGGTTCCTTAGGGGAAAAAAGGCCCACTTCTCTCTGCCATTTGCCCAAGGCAATATGAAGATTTAACATACCCTCTTTTCAGTTCCCTTTGTCTAGTGTCTAATTCAATTAACAAAGGTCTCAGGACATTGGAACTCTAATATCATGAACTTGGTTCCAATTCCATTAAAATAGCCACCTGGTCTAGGCTGGAATATTTTGGCTGAAGAACCCGTCCAGAGAGATAAGTTGCTCTTCTGCCTTCTGAAAAAATATGGAGGAAAATGTCAGCTTTGTGACATTAGCTGGGTTCTTAAGAGTAAGTCTAGGAGCCATCTCATCTTTGTCCTTCCTGGGGATTAGCAAGTAAATGTTTTCTGAAGGAGCCAGTGTGCCGAAGTGGAAGTAGCGTGTGCACTACAGATGTGTGGTCTTGGTTTTAAATCTTGGCTCTGCCATTGTTTGTACAGTTGTGGGTTAGCAGCTAACTCCTTTTGCTTCAGTTCCCTTATCTATAAAATAATGAAAACCAAAAATGTTTCCTTCGTAGAGCCATTTGATGACAAAATGAGTTACCTAAGGAAGTGTCTTGTAGAGAGCCTAACATATATTAGATCATCAATCAATGTTATAACAACAATAATCAAAATTATTACTCCTATTTATTTAATTAAAATTATTAAACACCTTGTATGTGCCGTGGGAACCACTATGTTGTTAAATTTTTTGATAAAGGGAAAAAGGTGAATATTTTCATGTCTTCCTGATGGCTAGGGAGGCAGATTCTGTAGAATGCTTTGGTAGTACCATTTTCATGACACTTACAATGTCCTTTCTAATATTATTTAGTCCTGTGTAGCTAGCTCCTCCTTTTTTTTTTTTTTTTTTTTGGCTAGTTTCCACTCTTTAATAAGCTCTTTGAACTATTATATATCTCTGAAGTCTGTACAGTTCCTTGGATATTATGTAAACTAAATAAAGCCTTTGAATCCAGGAATTTCAGAAGTGAAAGGGAACTTAGGATTTGTCCACTTTTTCGTTTTGCAGATGATGAAATTGAGGGTTAGAGAAGTAACACAATTTGTCTGCAGTCACACAGCTTGAATTCAGGTCTTTATTTGTCTTTTGATGGTTTTCTCTTTAATTTAAAACATTTTTTTTTTGTAAAATTGGGCTATTTTAATTTTTAAGATTTTTTTCATTTATTTTAGAGAGAGAGAGCACATGCCAGTGAGTGGGGTAAGGGGCAGAGGGAAAGAATCTCAAGCACACTGTGCGCTGATCACGGTACTGAGTGTGGAGCATGCCGTGGGCAGGACCCCGAGATCATGACCTGAATCGAAACCAAGAGTCCAGTACTTAACTGACTAAACCACCCAGGCACCCCTATTTTAATGTTTTTTTACAATAGGATAAATAGTTCTCTTGATGACTGCAAGTATGTAAGGCTGTTTGGTGATATTCAGAACTATCACAGTAATGGTGGTTTTCCTGATTGGTGTGTAATCTGCAGTAATTGTAAGGAGTTCCTTGTCTCAAACTGCTATCAAACCAGCAAGACTGCATTCCGGCATCCATCATTTTTAGTATTGTTGGTAACCTGGGCATCTTTTCCCCAAATAACCTTGCCTCATTAGGACACAAGGCTCAACTCACTCATGTTCACCTCAAGGACAGTACCTTTAGTAATAACACCCAAAGTTGCATATAGTGGGGATGAGGGATTCTCTTTTACACCCAGCACTGGCAGGCAAAAGGTGGCTTTCAATTCAGGATGTGTTACATGGGCCTTTTTGACACATAATCCCATTGGCCTAATGAATTTTTCATATTTAGGTGGTTTCTGAGTAAAGCCATCTCCAAAAAAGCAGACTTTAGTAACCATCCTCTTCAATGCTTTCTTCTTTCTCTTTCCTGTTTGAATAACTTTTAATACTTCTGTTTCTCCCTGGGCAGGAACTCTGGGCAAAGGAACTCCCACTTTCCTGCTTTCTCTTTTCATTTTTGTTTAATCATATTGGAAAGTACTTTAGCTTGGGACGGTCCCTCCCTGTCCACTAGATATGCAGGTGTTGCTCCTTGTGGAGGCTTGCCATCATTCTTTTGTTTGGTGTTTCTCTTTTCATGCATCTTTTTTTTTTTTTTTTTTGGATTTTATTTATCTATTTGACGGAGAGAGCACGAGAGCACAAGGGGGAGCGGGAGAGGGAGAGGCAGCTCCCCGCTGAGCAGGGAGCCTGACTCTGGGCTGACCCTTCGGCTCAGGGTCCTAGGATCATGACCTGAGCAGAAGGCAGTCACCCAACTGACCGAGCCCCCCATGTGCCCTTCTTTTCATGCATCTTGATAGTTTCATTTGTATATTCTCAGCATGGCGCTGTTTATGGTAGAGCTTAGCTTTCTGACCAGTCATCTTTTTTGCTTTCTTTGAATGTTCATGAGCCTCTTGATCTTCTTTCTCCTTTTCTCATGGTGATCCGAAGGATAGCCATAGCACTTCTGTGTGTAACTCAGTATATTCATTTTGTGGCATGGTGACAGCCATAGAGCCGCTGGGTACAGCTGCTGGGACTCCAAGAAGCTCTCCGTTTTTGGGTTTCACAAACCTGTGAGCTGACTCCACGTACCCTGAGATGGGAAAGAGGCAGTTCTAAAGTGACCAAGTCCAGATAAAGCGGGACACGTGGGTTCTGAACTTCTGTTCTTCACGTTCTCTCTCTCTCTTTTAAAATAAATGCAGTAAGTCCTTGTGTTTGTAGTTGTAGATGGATTACTAGATTCCTTTTCTCTTCCACTGTACTCTAGCTTTTGGTGCCCCAGGAATGATAAGGTAGGGAGCTTGGTCTGCCCCATTTTGGGAGTAGCTCTGTTCTTCATTGGATCCTGGCTGGAAATTCTAGGCGGATGAACACACAGCACGTGATGCTCTGTGGCAGGACTGTCCAATGGAACTTCCTACCATGGTGGAAATATCTTACATGGACTGTCTAATACATTAGCCACCAGCCACAGGGGGCAATGGAACCCTTGAAATGTGGCTATCCCGGACCTGAATTTTAAATTACGCTTAATTTTAAGTAATTTAAATTTAAATAGCCCCCTGTGGCTAATGATTGCTGTATTTGACAGTGTTAAGGAGTAAAGACCTTTCAGAAAACAGCATCAAACCCAAGAGAAGAGATAAAAGAATATGCTATACCTACTCTGACACTTGGCACACGGTGCTTGCAACAAAATTGGGCTCAACAAATGATTTTTTAAGAGAATAAAATAGAAGTGAAGTTTTGAAGGCAGACAGTGGCCTGATAAGGAGATGGGAGATATTGGGATAAGTGGCATCAGCTGCCTACTTAGTTTATTTATTTATTTTCTCATCCTGTGAAAACTTTCAGTGTCTGGAGAGGGTGACCCTCTTAAGCTGAGAGGATAGTGGTTGTGGGTCCAGAGCCTGCAGACGCCAGCCAGGAAGGGCACTCACAGGTGCTTGGGTGATTTGCTGATGTCAGAGGCATTTCAGCTGATCTCCATCTTGTGGCATCTCAGAGATGCACCCGAGCTATTCTAATTCCTAACAAGAACGAGAAAAAACCAGAAGCTTCCAGGTAAAAGGGGCTTAAAGTGGTCGGAATCCTTGCGGAGAATTTAAAATTTGGGTAAAAGGAATCCTTTTTTTTCTTCTTTTTAAGCTCACTTCTCTTTCCTGTGTCTCAGAAAGTTGAAAGGAAGCTAAGCCCGTGGGGACGTGGCAGCAAGAGGGGGCAGGGTCTCTTACTCCGAAGGGCTGGATGTGGATTCCTGTGCCGCCCCTCACTAGCTGTACCAGCCGGGGCACATTTCTTACCTTCTCTGAGTTTCACTTCTGTCATAGAATTGACAGAGACTACTTCACAGAATCTTTGAGAAGGTGAAATGAAATACAAGTGAAAATGCCTGACTGAGAGTGATGGACAGATAATACTTGTGGACTCTTTTTGGGAGTTGTGGAAATCACCGAGACTCCTTGAAAGAGTAAACTTTGCAGAAGGCTTCCTGATAAGTCTTCCCCAGCTTGCCAAGTGTCCCCATGGCTGTAGGTCATTTAGAAGCTCAATTGACGTGATTTCCTCTGTTCGGTCATTGCTGGAAAATGTCAAAAACAATATAAATCTACGTGACCTTCTTTGGCCACACAAAGCTTTTGAATGTCAGGCAAACTGATTCATTAGCTACTTTTTCTCTTGTACAGAAATCTAGGGAGATTTTTCACCCCTATTTAAGATGACATATCCCAAACATTTTGGAGAAAATTCAGTACCACCTAGAAAGAACACATTTTACCGACATTTCAGTCACTGAACTTTTCTAGGTGCATTTCCTCTGGTATTTAATGCCGTATGTCACTTGCTCTGTCTTATACTTAGTATTTTGTTTTAACTTTTGATTTGTTGTTAATTAGAATCAATGCCATTTACTGAGTGCTTACCCTATGTCTGCTTCTTTACAAATATGACCCATCTTCCTTAAAATAATGTTGCATGTTGGTTATTAGTATCCTGTTTTTCTAATAAGCCAGCTGAGACTGCCCAGGGATGCCCAGGGACTAGTGGCAGAGCTGGTGTGCTTCATGAAGGTGGGGACATCTGTCTTTCACTGCTGCGTTCCCAGCACCTACAAAAATGGCACATAGCAGGTGTCCCAAATATTGATTGTATAAATGCACGAATGAGTGTATGAGCAAATGAATGATGCTTGGTCCAAAGATCCTACTCTTGCCTCTTCACTGCATTGCTTCACGTCATGACTCTCAGAATTCAGTTCCTCTCACTATGTGTGCATTGAGCCCCGGCGATTTCTCAGCCCCGTGGTAGGCCCCGGGGACGGAGTTGTAGACCAGGCAGACAGCGTCTGAGCCCTCACTCAGCTTATTTCACGGTGTCAAAGACAGATGTCAAGCAACTATCGTAGGGTGATTAATGACATAGAAGGGGAGGAACTGGGTGATACGGAAATTTATTTATTTTTAGGTCATCTGGTTCCTAAAATAACTTTTATGTTGATCTGTGTCTTCTAGTTGCAGTTCTGAGTGCCCAGCACAGTGCCTAGGTTCATACAGCCTCTTGACACTTAGCGAGTACTCCGTAAATGAACTGAATGGAGCTAAGCTAATGTTGAAAATCTTCAGGGCTTTACTGAGACAACTGAGACAAAGGTGTGGTTTTATCCCTTAGAAAACTAAATGTCTCCTTCCATAGGTTCTCAATCAGGCATCCCCCATTCTGGCAACTCGGGATTGATGAGGCTGTCCCTGGCCAGCAAGAAAGGGGAAAGAGACTCTTGTAATTAGAGGAAGGTGCTTGTTAAGCTTGAGGCTTTGCAGTCAGACTCCTGGATTAAAAACTGACATAATACTTGTGAGCTTGAATCAGATTACTTTGCTTCTTTGAGTCTCAGGTTCCTCATCTGTAAAATGGAGATGGTAATAGGTTATTATGAGGAGTACATCAATAGTGCATGTAAAGCCTGGATGAGGAGGAAAGATTCAATATATTTTAACTATTCTTTATAAAAGCCCAAAGAAAAGGAATTGGGTTTCCCTATAAATGGAAGTGGTAATATCTAGGGAGCACTTCCCTTTGAAAATTTTCTTTCTTACACATGTTTTGGAATTTGCTGCTCTTCGTTGGCTCTTGATAACTTTGTTAAAAACTGTTTCATATGGTAAAAAAGTACAGTAAAAATTACCTAAATTGTTCAGTTATGGTACAATTCAAACAAATACAGCAGTGGAAAAGATGATAGAAAGGACGTGCTTGTGCCCATCCCATACAAAAGTCATTAACCATGAGTAAATCTTGTTTCATTTATACTTCCTCACGGATGCTATCCCCCAGGTGATTGTTTTGAGGCAAATCTCAGAAAACCTGTCTTTTAAGACCTAAATTCCTTCATATGTGTATAGGGTACTTTTAAGGAAGATAAAGGTAAATGAAATGATAATTATTCTTTTATTCATCTTGAGTCCTCAGTATGATGGCACATCCTACTCTGTGAGTTGTTTTTTAAATATTTGCTCAAATGGGTCTATCATTCTTTTTTTTTTTATTGTGGTAAAATATATATAACAAAATTTTCCATTTTAACCATTTTTAAGTGTGCAGTTCAGAGGCATTAAGTATGTTTACATTGTTGTATAACCATCACCACCCTCCATCTCCAGAGCTCTTTTCATCTTGCAAAACTGAAACTTGTACCCATTAAACACCAATTTCCTATTCTTCTCTCCCAGCCCTGGCAACCACCTTGCCACTTTATGGATGCGACTGCTCTTGGGACCTCATATAAATGGAATCATAGCATATTTGTCCTTCTGTGACTGGCTTATTTCACTAGTATAATGTCCTCAAGGTTCATCCAAGTTCAGTTATGTGTCAGAATTTTCTTTCTTTTTAAGGCTGAATAATACTCCATTGTACGGATAGATACCACATTTTGTTTATCCATCGTCTGTCAATGGGCACTTGAGTTACTTCTACCTTTGGCTATTGTGAATAATGCTGCAATGAACATGGGTGTACAAATATCTACTTGAGTCCCTGCTTTCAACCCCAGAATTAGAATTGCTGGAGCATACGGTAATTGCATTTTTAATTTTTTTGAAGAGCCATTGTACTAATTTCCTTAGTGGCTGTACCATTTTACATTTTCCAGTACACAGAGATTCTAAGTTCTCCATATCCTCACCAACACTTGTTATTTTTGATAATAGTCATCCTAATGGTTATGAAGTAGTATCTCATTGTGATTTTGATTTGCATTTCCCTAATGACTGAGCATCTTTTCATGTACTTATTGGACATTTTTATATCTTCTTTGGAGAATCCATGAGCTTTCAAATACAGATAGATTGTCCTCAGGAATGGTTTTGACCTATGAACTATATGACCATTTAGATTTCTGTCTAACCAAAATTTTGTTATTTTTGTTTGGAATTTAGCTTTTTAATAATGGGGAGATCTTTAAAGTTCTTTCTATTCTTAGCTTCCAGGTTTTTAGCTAAGAGTGAAACCTCCATGATTGACCCTTTTAGGTGATGGTAGTGATGAAGCTTGATGAATAAAAAATAAATAAATAATAACACATTTAAAAATAAATGTTTTCTTTGTTTTGAGTCTGAAATAACCGCATTTAGCATTGTTGCAATAGGACAGCAAGTCTCACATCTCTTAGAGAATCTTGTAAATGCTTTAAAGAATATCCCAGACCCTGTCAAAATTATAATATTTGTTGTCTTTCTTTGGCTTTTATATAGTCTCCCCACACTTTTATTCCAAACGCGTTGTTTGGATAACAATAATGAATGTAGAGCATTCATTCTCTCCTGAAGGTAAGAAGACAGATGTATTCATGATTATAACTAGAAAAGATAATTTCAGATGGATCTCTCCTTCCATCTTAAATCTTGGCCTTATGCAGTTATTTATTTATTTTTAGAAACTTTCTTTTAATTTTAATGAAGTCTCATTACAGGTCGTTTGGCCTGGGCGTTTTAATGACTTGAATCCAAAGCAGTTTATCTGTAGGAGGTGGGTTCTGACTCTCCCCGCTAACTAGCATTGTGTTACATACGGCCTTAAAACTCAAGTGATATTCTTACTCTGAAAACTTATTTGAAGCGAATTAATTTATCTGTACCATATTGATTTGTTTGACTCAAAGCTCATTGTCACTTTATAAAACTGTGGTAAACCCCTCTGTTCTTGACATTTCTGCAGTAATAGCACTCTGCATTTACGTGTAGGCACATGGCCACTGGAGTGATGGTCCCATTTTCTAGGCTCCCGAGAGGCCTGCTAGCCATGGCCATGTGATGCCTTCTGGCCCGTGAAATGTAAACAGAAGAGATGTACATAGTATCTGAGACATGCCCTTTAAAAAGAAGGATATACCTTTCTTTTTCCCTTTTCTCATTCTTGCTGGCTGGCATCCAGTCGTCCTGGCTGTGAAATGGAAGGTGACAGCAGTGGATGGCAGAACAACAAAAGGGAGTGAACCTGGGTCCCTGATCACTGTAGAGTCAGCACACTGACCTGACTTGCTTACGTATACTTTTATGTTAGAGGAAAACTAACATGTATCTTCTTCTTCTGTTGTTTTTAAGATTTTATTTTTTTAAAGCAGTCTTAGGTTTACAAGAAAATGGAGAGGAAGGTATAGAGATTTCCCAGTCACCCCCTGCCCCTACAGAGAGTCCCCCATTATCGACATGATTCACCAGAGTGGTACATTTTTTTTTACTGAGGATGAGCCTGCATTGACACATCATAATCACCCAGAGTCCACAGTTTACTGTAGGATTAATTCTTGGTGTTGCACATTCTGTGGGTTTGGAGAAATACGTCATGACATGCATCTATCATTATTATATTGTACAAAGTTTTTTCATTGCCTTTCTTATCTTTAAGATTTTGCACTTATCTGTCACTTGTAACAAACCCAAATTCTAACCAATTCAGCAACTATATCCATATGACTGAACACAATGTATAAAACATACATAAGAAGACTCTGAGGATGCCTGGGTGGCTCAGTCGTTAAGCGTCTGCCTTCGGCTCGGGTCATGATCCCAGGGTCCTGGGATCGAGCCCTGCGTCGGGCTCCCTGCTCTGTGGGAAGCCTGCTTCTCCCTCTCCCACTCCCCCTGTTTGTGTTCCCTCTCTCGCTGTCTCTCTCTCTGTCAAATAAATAATAAATAAAATCTTAAAAAAAAATAAAAAAAAATAAAAATTCCTGTTTTCCTATAAGGAAACTGAGGCCTGGGAAGGTTATTTGCCCATGTCAAAAAAAATGTAAATGAAAACCATATTATTTATTTTACTGCAAATTAAATATGGCAAGGGTAAGAGGAAAAACTTTAAAAAATATTTGAACTTATTTCTTTACCCTAGAACTTGGTAAAGTTCATGCAGCAGATCCTACACGGAAGGTGCTCTTCTTGCAGTGTCTTTGCTTACTTGGAAGTTTGGCTAATTAAAAATGGAATAATTTTATATAATAAAACAAAAGCTGCTTAAAGTTGTAGAGATAAGCCAGTACTGCATAGATTTATTTGAACCGACCCGTTAACCTTGTTTTATGTTTGGAAGCATTTTGTTGAGCATATTTGTGAAAACCAGTATGAACTGCCCACCTTGGTAGCATCTTTGGTAGAAATTGTTCAATCTTAACCATAGAAATGAGGTGCTGAGTTGAATTTTAGCAAAGAGTTAAGTAAGTGCAATGAGAATACTTTATCTGTAACCATTTATTCCACCAATCCAGGGTGCCTCAGTATATCAAAAATATCCACTCAGCAAAGCAAAATATGGGCATTTCTGCTGTAGCACAATACAGTCCTTTAAAAAAAACCCACATTCTGCAAAAACACACATTATAAATAACTGCCATGTTAAGGGAAATAGAATTGGAATAGATCACTCTAAACATTTTAACCACTCAAAACATTTACTGTTACAATTAAAATTTAACCAGAACAATAGCAATCTTAATAAAAGTAATAGCACAGCTCTACTAGCCTGCTAACCTCCCTATAAATAAAGGAAGCACACAGTATTACAAGACTTTACCTTTAAAAGGTAAAGGAGAAGGTAGCTCGATGGAGGAATGTAGAAGGAAGCATTGGGTCTGCCAAATTCTGAAAACAAGGACAGAGGAACATTAGCATCAGATTTTGCAGGTAGGGGAGCTGTGAGAGGCTTTGCACAAAATGGTGTGGGTCCTTCTGTAGTCTTTGCTTGTTTGTCTTGTACAAATATCTGAGAGAAATGTGCAGTAAACCCTTTTGAAACCTCGTGTGTAGCCAGGTTGAGCCAGGAGGAAGGGCAGGCCACGTGGGCAATGCTGCAATCTTTCATGGCTTGCTGCACCCGCGTGTATGTGTGTATGTGTGTGCTCGGACGCACGTTTGCACACGCGGATGCTTCGGGTCCGGCTGCTGTACCATGATGGCACAAAATCCAGTGTGCTGAGAAGAATTATGCATCAGCTGGTGGGGCTTCTATGTTGGACTGACAAATTTCCCCGATTTACCAATTGTGTGTGGGCTCATTCTTGTTCCAGAAATGCACTGTGCATAAAATACACCACCCATCAAAGGACCGTTGAGCCCCTCACTGTCGAACTGGGGAGGCCTGCCGAGTTGGGGCGAGAAACAAAATGAATGCATTTGTAATAAGGGTGGTACAAGGAAAGGAGGCAGAGGAAAGGAACAGGGGGCTAGAGCAGGTTTGAAGAGGGAAGGTGAATGTCTTGTGAACCTGCCATATGCCGAATTTGGTTTTGTTGGAGTTTCATAACAGCCCCATGAAGTGGGTAATGTTCCCCCATTCTCCACGATGAGTTAATGAGGCCCAGAGAAGGCGAGGATTCTGCTGAAGGCCACGCGGAAGGAAAATGGTGGTGTCAGGATTTGAAATCAAGTCTAGACAGGCGATTCCCTACTGGATTGGAGTATGGAACCCGAAGCCCATGTGTTGAAGGCAGAGGGCTCACCTGCTGTGGCTTTGGGCACTTGAGGGAATCTTGTGAGCTTCTTTCCCCTCACATCCAGAGGTGCTAGGAACAGGCACTTCGGAGGATGATTGTGACAATGATATATGATAAGACACGTGGAAGTGCTTTGCAAATGTTCAAACATGCAGCACTAAGGCGTTTTATTTTCCCTCCATGAAACTTTCAGCTCTTTATATTAAAAATAGTTATAAATATCAGTGGTGTTTAAGATTGTAGGCTTAATGGTTTATATAGTCACAAGTGAAAAAGGAGAAAGAGAAGGGTTTCTGGGATGAGGCAAAGCTGTTTGGTTCCAAAGCAAAATCCGTCTGCGTATTAAGAAAGCTGAAGGAGGAACCGTGGATTGCAGCTGCAGATGCCGTTGATGATTAACCACAAAACTAAACAGGTGGCATCTCACTGAATGCTGTCTAGGGGGGTTGGCAGAGGCAAGAAGATTCTTGCCGGGATCCCTGTGCTTTATTTAGAGATCATCTTCCCCCTTGTGTTCTCACTTCCGTCTCCTTCTTCCATCCATGTACAGACATGGATGAATGAACACCTGAATTGATAGAGAATGTGTGGTGGGAGCATGCTCTGGGGAAGTATCTTACAGGTTTTATAGAGAGTCTTACGGCAGTGAGGGTGCAGCTCAGGAGAGCGCAGGGCTGAGTGAAGCCTTTCCTTTCAATGCTCTAAGTTAGACGCTCTGTGTTACCTTTCTCAGTTCTACCTGGACATGTGGCTCTAAAGCTAATTTGAAGTGCCTTTAAAATGTTTTGGTTTCTCTGCTCCTTAGATCGTTCTAGTAATGCCAGGACTGCCTAGCAAAAATGGTCTGGGATGAGGATATTGGTGCTAGTACTGATCTAAAAAATAGTCTTTTTATTCTTTTTCATTTACTTTATTTTTTGTATCTATGTGAGATGATGGATGTTAACTAAAGTAATTGTGGTCATTATTTATGTAAGTAAAGTCATTATACTGTATACCTTAAACATACACAGTGGCATATGTCAATTATTGCTCCATTAAAATGGCAAAAAGTTAAAAATTAAAAAAATGCCCTATAAAAAAGGTTGGATGCTAAAAAATGTGTAAAGAAGAAATAAAATCAATCATAACCCAATTACTTTAAGATAATAACTGTAAAATATTTGGTTAGTTATTTTATATATGTGTGTGTGTGTGTGTGTGTAAATTTATACAAATATGAATATCAATGTAAATCCAGTAGTGGTACCCTGGAGTCAGCTTCGACTGGCTTGTGCACCTCTCCCTAAGTCTGCATTCAGTGATGGCAGGTTGGTAGACTGAAATCAGCCATGGTAGGAGTCCTAACAGCATGGGAATTAGCAAATGCTGTAAATCAGAGCTCCTTCACCCTTTTCTCCCTTCTTTTTATTTATTTTAAAATTTATTTTTGTTTTTCATTATGCTCAGTTAGCCAACATATAGTACATCATAAGTCTTTGTTGCAGTATTCAATGATTCATTAGTTGCATATAACACCCAGTGCCCATCCTGACACGTGCCCTCCTTAGTGCCCATCACCCACTTTTCTCCCTTCTTAACTGTTGTTAAACACTTACCAGCACATCACCGCATCACTGTGTGTGTGTGTGTGCGCGCGTGCGCGCGCTTTTTTAAAAATCTTTTGAGCTCTTTAATAACAGGATCTGGGTCTGATTTCGCATTATGTCCCTACAGAAATGAACACATCACCTGACAGATTTAGTGGACATTTAATAAGTGTCTGACAGATTAAGGATGGTATTAAGGAAGGAAGGGTTAGAATTGTGGTTCAAATTTTTACAACGGAGTCAGTACATTTGTTGACTAACATTTTTTTAGTAAGTAGTTCTGTAAACCGAGACCAAAGGGATGGTTTTGCAGTTTGCTTTGTGTCACTTGTTGAATTAATAGCAATGACATTTGCTCTAATTCCAGGAGCATTAAGCAGCCGAGTAAGCCCCTGCAGAGTAGAAAGTACATTGGACTAATCTGGAGTCCCTCGTCTCTTCTTGTCGTCACTAGCTGGTTGGCTTGGACAATCTGTCTGGGTCCTAATTCCTCAGCTTGTGCAACATGCATGTATTCTGCACATGTGGGAGGGGGATAGTTGATGAAAAGATGATTTCCAAGCAGTGCTAAGCTTTCGTGATATGTGTTAGGGTGCTAGAGTAACTTCTGTCTCCCCCCGGTAACCTGCGAGAGGTAGTTTATCTCCCGAGGTTATAACCCCCACTCCCGCCCCCTACCCCTTACAGGTGGGCTCAGTCTTCAGTTTCTCACTGCGCTCTTTCATTTTATTTCATTTAACCCTCCTTATTAGTGTGGAGATTAGAATAATCAATGTGCAGGAAATTAATTGCCCCGTGGATATCCTTTTTGATTGTTTGGAACATTAGACTGGCAGAACCCAGTGCCCCTGCCTGCTGATTGTTAATGACTCCTAAAATGCCATGATTTAATAATGTTTGTGGAAATGTTTGCTTTCTTTTGTATCTGTGTATATTAAAGGGTCTTTGCATAACTCAGCTGATGATTCTTGAAGTGGTTTTATAGCTAGAACTACTGGTAGGGCCTTTTGACAAGACATGTCTGTTTTTATTGCAATTTCCTGTTTTATAAAAAATACAGAGTGGTCGGGGCACCTGGGTGGCTCAGTCATTAAACGTCTGCCTTCGGCTTAGGTCATGGTCCCAGAGTCCTGGGATTGAGCCCTGCATCGGGCTCCCTGCTCTGCGGGAAGCCTGCTTCTCCCTCTCCCACTCCCCTTGCTTGTGTTCCCTCTCTCACTGTGTCTCTGTCAAAAAATGAATAAAATCTTAAAAAAAAAAAAATAGAGTGGTCATAGTGTTTGTTCAAAGGAAACAAAAATCCGTGGACTTTCTTATGCTACTTTAAAAAATCTACAGTTTGGAAGGAAAGTTGTGTCAGTTGAGTGAGTTCTGCTGTTTGGGGGCAATGCTCAGTTTGCCCCTCCCCACCAATTACCCTGTAATATACAAAAGAGCTTTTGACTCTAATGCCCAGAGGGGCACCAGGGGCATATGTGTGGTAGGAGTGGCACTGATATTTTTAAAGCATTACATGGTCTAGAATGATCTTTATGACCCGGCTAGCCAACCTTGTGACTGAGGATGGATCCTGCTGTTTCAACCACTGCCCTTGCAATTGGTGGAAACCTTAATTACTCTTTAAAGGGAAAAGATTTTTAACTCTTCAGTTCACTGCTATCTTCATAATGTCCGTCTACAAGCTGAGAATTCAGAAAAGCTTTTATTTTTCTCATCTGTCATCTGCTTATTCAAGATAAACATTTGATCTCTGGTTTACCTTTTCTTTTGAAGGGGTTAAAATACTTTCCAAAACTGTGTCTGCTTATTCTAGGTAAACATTTGATCTCTGGTGTATATTTTTTTTTAGGGATTAAAATACTTTCCAAAATATATATATTTTGGACCTAGACCAAAATATACAAAATATGTATATAATGTGTATCACTGACTTACTCCACCAGTAGATTTCTGAGCAAGTTCCTTTGTGGTTATGGCTTTTATTTTGCTTAAACACTGCAGAGCCAAACAGTGTTCATGAGACCATAATATTATAATTGCTATTTATGTAGAACTTTCACAGAAACTTATCAAAACAGATAAATATCAAGGACTACTTTTTGTAGACCTAAGAAAGCTAAGTTACGACATAAAAAGAACATATTTTGTACTAATAAAGAGATCTAAAACTCCAAGTGGCCCTTTAATAATCTTGTTAATGGATCATACTACCTGTGCAGGTAGTTTTGATATTCTTACACAAAATTGAGAAAATATAAAGTATTACTTCAAATCATTGCTAAATTATTGAGATTTAAAGAGTCAGATCATGATTATTAGGCGTAGAAAAGATTGCCATAGCCTAACATTTAGGGACATTTCAAACTTTACAAAGTGCTTTTACAGATATCATTTCTTTGAAACACTCACCGGTATCCTGTGGGAGTTATTATCCTTAGCGTGTAGGGCAGATGAGAAACCTCAGTCTCAGACTTAGCCAAGATTATAGATGTGGGGACACGAACTCAAGTTTTCTAATTCACAGAGTAGTTCCCATTCTCCCATTCCAAGTCTTTTCTCGTCCCCCAGCCCCTAGATGTTATTTTGAATGTATCTGTTCTAATGGACTCCAAGTAAAGATTGGAAGGATCCAGATGAGACACATCCAGTTATCACTAGATTACCTGTGGCAAATTTTCACCTGTGAAGACAAAGACTTTGGGAAGTTACTCTCATCTTAGTAACCTCATCTCACCAACTGAGAGTTTTTCTGTTAAAACCAGAGGTCTAGCAGGCCCTGAGAAGTAAATGGTGGAGAGCTGAGGGATGCAAATGAGTCCTGTAGGAGTCGATGCCTTTGAGGAGCACCTAGGTCTACCTCTTTGTTGACTTGCTTTGGAGATTCTTTCTAAGCTATAACTACTGAATTTCCTCTCTGTGAAAGATCCTTCAAAGCAAAATAAAACCTTGTGTTTGTTATCCTTTCCCCCAAGGTGGGGAGTGAACTGAGGCAGACAGGAGGGCATAGTCCCAGACATCACTGCTCACCATTTTGGAATGAATCTCCGTCCCTGGCGGGAGACCATGAAAACTAAGACTGGTGGGGAAATGGCCTATCTATTGCATTCCTGTAATGTCAGACACCCTACTATATGGTTCAGAAGTTGAAATTTTAATTTTTTTCCTTGGTCCTATTCATGTCAATTTGTGGGGAGGATTCAGAGGCTTTATTTTATTGGCATTCCAACTAAACTCTCCAAGGAAGGTCAAGCCTTCAATAAATTTCCATTTCTCATTAGCTTACAGATATGCAAATAGGAGAGTTACACCACAATCAAGTTTTGAAAACAGTTTGCACAATTAATTAGGTTTTCTCTAAAAGGAAAACGTTTCACTGTCTTAGACATTTCCTAAGCAGAGTGTGAAGGGACCATGCACATTATCTAACTCACTCCTCCCTTCCCAGCTCCCCTCTGGGTGACCTCCATCAGTAGAAAGAAGTCCACTTCCTCAGGAGGAAGCCATGGTTGGACACTGCAAACCATTATAAATTCGTTCCTTACATTAACATAAAATCTATTTTTCTGGCACTCTTTCCCGTGGTTCTCATTTACATTTCCAGATTTACGTAGGATACCCAAGCCCTCTTTCACACAAGAGCACTTTGCCTATACAAAAATAACAGTCATGGCTTCCCAAGCCTTCTCTTTTCCAGGATTAATGTTTCTGTTTCATCTAGCCCTGTCGCACATGATGTGGTTTGCAGATCCATTTCCCTACTTGTTGGTCTCCCCTGGAGAAGCTCTAACAGGCTGATGCCTCACTTAATTCCAGCCCTGTGCTTACAGTTTTCATGACTGTGTCTCATATGATTACCTTTTAAAACCACTTGATATTTTTTGGAATAAATGTTTAAAAGTTAATCCCATAGACACGTCAGGACTGGAGTGGAGGCTGAGGGCGCAGCAGGTGGGAGGGAGATTCAGCATGAAAGTAACCCCAGGACAATTTTAGAAACTAAATTGCACTCTCAGTCCATTACAGTTTTAACCTTCCTGAGTCAACACAATTCTTCCTCCATCTGCTAAACTCCCTCCAGCATTTTATTGATGTTTCTCTTTGACATTGATCATTTTTCATCTCTGTATTACCATAAATCTTTTTCCTGTGTGTGAATGAATGAATAATTACCTTCTGATTCCCTAACTTAGGATATCTGAATATAAGCTGTATTGCTTATTTTGCTTCTTTTTAAACATTGCTTGTCACGCTTCTAGCTGCCCAGTAAAATTGCCCATGAATAGTTGTTTACTTACTTCTCTCCAGTTAGAGAGACTGTGGATTAGGTGAGACTAGTAAAAAACATGGAGAAGTAAAATAGCAGAAATGATTGCTAGATCCCAGATCTAAAACTTAGTGTCGTAGAATGTATAAGGGAATAAGTAATAGTAATAATAATGACACTAATAAGAACATCAATAACAACATAATAGCTAAACTGCATTTTTCTTTACCAGGTAGGAGGCATTGTGCTAAGCACTTTACATATGCTATATAATTTAATCCTTAAACTAGTTAGAGATTTGAGAATTTAAGGAACATGCCAAGGCTAAGCTGCCTGTTGCAGAGCCAGGAATCAAACCCAGATTTTTTTTTTTTTTTTTCAAGCTCATTCTCTCAACCATTGTTTTATAATGTGGTACATTCAGTAGATTGTCAGTAATGTTCATTAGCATACTTCCGCCCTCAAAAGGAAGCTAAGAGGTTCTGCAAACAAAGTGATGACTTTCAGTTCAATAAGCAAAAACACAATGGGTAAGTGACTGGCTGAATATAATACCTTCCTTCTTAGATTAGACTCATTTTTTTAAAAAAGATTATTTATTAGTGTGTGAGCTGGGGGGGAAGGGCAGAGGCAGAGGAAGAGAGACAACCTTAAGCAGACTCCCTACTGAGCAAGGAGCCCTACTGTGTAGGGCCCAGTGCTGGGCTCCATCCCATGACCCTGAGATCATGACCTGAGATGAAATCAAGAGTTGGACATTTAACTGACCGAGCCAATACTCTGGTTTCTCTTCAGATCGCATAAATCTTTCCCCTTTTAACTGACTGAACCACTGGACATTTAACCAACTGAGACTCTCTCATTTTTGATAGAGAGGATCTGAAGTGGGCAACAAAATAACGTGTATATTTTAAATGTCTCTTTAGTTGTTTTTTGATATCTGCTGGAGGAAATAGTTAAGAAGAACAGAAGGAAAAATCCACTAAAGAAGAACACATTTAATATAGGAATCATGGAAAAGCCAAACTAAATAGAGATGAAATGATGGATTAATGAAAACATTTGCTGTGTGCCAAGAGAAACAAGGTTTAATTTTGCTTTGTATTGTAGAAGAATATACCTCTAGATTCTGGGGTGAAATATAGTTTCCATAAGAAAATTCAACCACAGGGATGGCTTGACTAGTAGAGAGTACAGTGGAATGTCTGCTACCTCTTTCCTAGATAATTATAATTCTCTTTTGCATGAATGTTTTCAACAGCTTTTTGTTTGATCAACCCCCTTACCCATTTAGATCATATTGAGCTTGCAATCAAAGGAAGACTCTAGGTATTTTTCAGAGAAGCTGCTGTATAACTGGACCCTCTTCAAGTTCTGCTTTGGTGTTTTGATTATTTAAACCCAAACCCTGGTTTCACGTTTAAATCTGTTTAATTACGTTTTCTTAAATGCCATTCAGCTTTCCACAATGTTGGATTTTTTAATGTGCCAGATTATATGGTACATTTCCTTTCACTCTTAGATATATGACATGTGTCACTTGAAGCTCATCACATCAGAGGACAGAGCCACAAGGGCTCACTTTATTTTTTTTAAAGATTTATTTATTTGACAGAGAGAGAGAAACGAGAGAGGGAACACAAGCAGGGGGAGTGGGAGAGGGAGAAGCAGGCTTCCCGCTGAGCAGGGAGCCTGATGCGGGCCTCAGTCCCAGAGATCATGACCTGAGCCCAAGGCAGATGCTAAACGACTGAGCCACCCAGGCGCCCTGAGGCCTCACTTTAGTTAGAAACTTGCCACCAACTTTTCATTGACTCATTAACCAATGTTCTATGGTGTACAGCTGTAAAATCTAATTCTAAAACATCATGTATCTTTTCTATCTACATCTCATCTTCAACTTTGTCAGATGTCTTGCAAGATCTCACTTAAGTTCTTAGAGCTAAGGAACATCTTCCTTTTATCTAGTTCCAAGGACAGAACCACATGGTCCAGCAATTAAGGACCCACGGGAACCTGCTCCTTAAGTGGTTATTGATGATTTTTAGCTACCTCATGCTCATGATGGAACAGTATTAAAGAGAACATATGGTAGCCTGACATCACCAAGCCCTGTGTGGAAGATTAGTTCTGAATTGCATTATCACAACCATTAAGTCTCCTGTGAACTATTTTGCGTAGGATAATGTCGGAAGGAGACAGGTCTTTCGCCACTGGTGATGGGCATTCTGTCCGGGAATACCTCCAAGCAGCCCTAACTGGGTTTTCAAACATACGGACGTTTAAAACCCCTTATGCAATGGAGTGCACTTTGCACAAACCTTTTGATCTTCATTGACAGAATGCTTTCCTCCCTTTTAAACATGCTTTTGTTCCTTTTCTAATGATATTGCCTTTGGATCCTGTCAAGGTAAATTTGGAAATGATTCTGTAATTCCTCAATCTCTGTTGATTACATTTGCAACTAACTAGTGGATCTTGGGTATGGACGGTTTTGGTGTGGATACAGGTTGCCCTCAAACCCCTGAGAACATTAGGGGATAAATGACAGCCCCAGAGTTGGCCAATGAGGAGGGATAGACTGGTTGCTAGTGCATTTTATAGATAGGCTTTTTATTAAATGTAAGCATACCAAGTACTTAACAAAAATGATTCTTTTCATCCCTTTATGATGTATGTAAGGGAAATGAGGGAAAGTATTGTTTATGAAGGTAAGTGGTGATAACTTCTATTTCACATTTACTGTTGATTTTTAGATGTGAATCTGTGTATACGTATTTCTTTAATAAAGAAAAAAAAATCTTTATATTCCTGGCAGACCAGTTTCCTGAGCATCAACTTTGTTTCCAGGGTATTTCCACAAAATAAATCACCCAACTACAAGATTTATTTTGGAGTAGTTAACAAGAGGTAAGATAGCCTTTTCTGAAATGTTTCTGTAAAGACCCAAGATTTAATAAACCGAGTGCTATGTAAAAAGGCAGCATGAAGTATTAAAGCAAGCATCCCAGACAGTAGTTCAGCCTACGAGATGAGCAAGCATGCTGGAGAACAGGTAGCTGTGATATAAGTTGGTTGTGGGTCATATGAAAATTACAGGTGAGAGCAGGCCAAGGTTTGAAATTCAGTGAGGCTAAATTGATCTGTGTTAGAAATTAAAGTGCTAGCCATCAGAGGATGGCTGTAGGAACTCTCCCTGGCACAAGAACTTGATTTAAAACCTGCCAGGGTCTGTGGTTTCTGGTAGTTAAACATCTGCACCCGGGCTGGGAACTGGTGAGGGAAGGGTGATTTTTTCAAAAGCCTACAGAGTCACAGAATTTTAAGGAGATGATGGGCCAGGTAGTCCAACACTTTTATTTTACATATGAAGAGGTGAAAATTTGAGAAACTAAGTGATTTGTCCAAGGTTGCTAGCGAATGGCAGAGCCAAGGCCTGAGCACAGCCACCCACCACATACGAGAGATGTTAACAGGGGTCGATTTTTGTGAAAAACTAGGGCGGGCTCTTTTTTTGTTTGTTTGTTTGTTTTTTTAACCGCTTGAAAGTGGATCCACCTTTAGCCAAATATACATTCCAGATTTTTCTGTGGCAATGCTGACTTCATCAAACTTTTTAAAGTAGTCATTAAATAGAAAATCAAATTAATTTTGTATGTGCACAAATTATAATATCTTATAAAAATAAACCTTCAAATTCAGATATTTTTTAAGCCAGATACCCTTCTTTCTGCTTTGAAAAATAGGGTTACTTAGCTTTACAGTCTGTGCTATAATGTGATAGTTGTACCCTGAGAAACCTTTTTCTGTCAAAACCTTAGTTACAAGAATAATGATTTCATTGGGAAAATGAAATTCAGGAGTTTCAGATCTCTAATTACTTATTTTTTTCCTGTACGAATTTCAATAATAAGAGCTTTAAAAGTACCTGCAAAGGAATAGCCACAAAACCTAATCACATCTCAGCAAATTTATTCTTGATTACGTCTGACTCCTGCTCGAGTAACAGCCAGTCTTGTCTTTGCACCATGGGTTCTGTGATCAGCACAGCCTTCTTTCCCATTCCTGTCATGTTGACCGCTCAATGGCACAGTCTCGCCCATAAACATACGGGCACAGTCTCGCCCATTGGCAAGACGACTAACCTAGCTCTCGATGCCGCTGGCTCTGTCATTACAACGGTGACTCTCATGACCAAATCCTGACGTCCACCTACATGGTTCACTTATGAAAACTTATGCTACAGGGTTTTTTTCGTGCCTGTTCTATATTATTTAATAAAGAATTCCATAGAAATACGGTTTTGTTTTTCAGGCTGTTTGGTTCATCACCTTTACCATTGTCATATGAAAATACCCACACCAAGCCGGTGAAATCTTATAAAGTTTACTTATGACATGGTATGTCTTATAATCAGTTGCATTTTCCCACAAACACTAGGATGCTCAGAGGCCCTATCTGTGGACTTCCTTGAACAGAGGTGTAAGAGATGACAGATATTGTAATTACCTGACTGTATATAAGGCCTGATCTTATTTTTTCTGTTATTTTTGTTTCTCTGGGATTTTCTAATCATTGAAATTTAGTGTATCTTTGTTATTGACCTTATATATATTTTAAAAAATGAAGCATGATATAAATAATAATTTAGATAAATTTCAAATACATTTTTTAAAGCACAAGGTGATGTACAAGCAATAAATAAAAACAAAATTTGGCAGAGCTTTTGTGGGCGGACCAATCGTTGCACCCTCAGGGGCCCCTGGCTGAAATCTGAAAACTGGCTATGGTACCCGGAGGGCAGCGAAGGGGGAGGCAGCGACTCCGGGTGGCAGGTGGCAGGTGGCAGAGGTAATAAAGCCAGGGCACTTATGAGGCTTGATGGGGTGGCCACAAGTCCAGTAGATTCCCGGATCCACCCTCCAGAATCTTAAAGTTTCTATAGTGGTCTTAATGGGGTTCAGTCACGGATACCCTACAATGGTGGTCTGAATGCCACATTGCTGTCTCCAGGCTGCGCCCTTGAAAATGGCTCCCATTTGGGAACAGAGGGTAAAATGTACATTCCAAGAACCTAGGGGAGGTGAGGAGCCTCTGGTTGCCGGGAGGCAGCCCGTGGGTCAGCCTGCAGTCATGTCCTCTTGATGACCTTCTCCAGCAGACACCTGGAGAAACACTCTGATACAGAAATGAAGGAAGGAAGGTGATGGCTGGAGGAGTCTGTATATTTAATACACTGATGTGCAAATGAGGAAGAGGCCAGAGCTGCCCAGAAGACAGACTGTGGCTTATCCAGTACTTTCTGTGGAGGGTCCAGGCTGAGGGGGATTTCTTGGCTCTTTTTTTTGTAAAGATTTTATTTATTTGACAGAGAGACACAGCGAGAGAGGGAACACAAGCAGAGGGAGTGGGAGAGGGAGAAGCAGGCTTCCCACGGAGCAGGGAGCCCGATGCGGAGCTCGATCCCAGGACCCTGGGATCATGACCTGAGCCGAAGGCAGACGCTTAACGACTGGGCCACCCAGGCGCCCCAAGGGATTTCTTGGCTCTTCACTCGGGACTTGATGTGGTCACACAGCTGGGGCCCCGGGAGGAGCGTGTCGGGGGATTTATTCTTTCCCTCAGTCTTTTCCAACCAGCAGTGAAATCAGAGGTGAGGCGCCCAGTGGTTCTGGCTATGGATCCTGAAAGGGGGGACCTGAAGTTGCCGGTGCTTTGAACAGTTGTACGATCTTCCTGAGAAACCTCATAGCCCTTGGGGACGCTGACCTTTGCTTTGAGGAGGTGGCAAAAGGATTGCTGTGTTTCATCAGTAGACCCCTGTTACCCTGGACTGTAGTGTATTTGACAGTGTAGCCTGTAGAGTAGAGGGTACCTGGGACATAATAAGGAAAGAATAAAAGGGTAGTGGTTGTTCCAAGTCATCCTGTTTGCCTGGAGAAGTAAGGAAAATGACATTTTCCCCTCATCAGTTTACGGATCTCCCCTCCCTCCCAGGTGTGTGTGTGTGTGTGTGTGTGTGTGTTTGTACTCGATCTGACTTAAACACACGGTAATGGCTTGTGAGCAGAATGTTGTCCTGTAACATTAAAGAGACACATGCACAACAAATATCAGATCTGAAATCCATGCATGAGGCCCTGGAGTCTGCCAACTGGTCTCTATATAAAGGTTGCCAGTGACCCAAATGGAGAGAGAACCTCTTGCCAACAGGCATATGTTGTTGCTTTCCGATAGTAATGAAGTGAATGTCGAACAAGATTTATTCGGGAACAGGTTCAAACGTGTGCACCTGTGTCTGGCAGTATGTTGCGCATACGTGAACGATGCCTTGAAGCTGTTCGGATCCTTTAATTTGTTCCTCCTTCCAACTCTCACATTATCAACATAAATACTCTTTTTGCTGTCCTGTGGTCATTTTGCAATTCTGTATTTACAGCTTTGTGTGAGTAACTGTGGAGTCATGCTGTAGACTTTAATCAATCAGCAAAGTAGTACTTATTGTATGTTTTTTCTCTTTTCCAGTTTTATTGAGATATAATTGACATATAATATTGGGTAAGTTTAAAGTGCACAGCATCATGATTTGAAATATGTATATGTTGTGAAATGATTATCACAAATTGAGCTAACATCTATCACCTCACACAGTTACGCTTTTCCCTTTTCCTTATAATGAAGACTTTTAAGATATGCTGTGTTAGCAACTTTCAGATATGTACTGTAGTATTGTTAGCTGTAGTCCTCACATACATCACATCCCCAGAACTTATTTATCTTATAACTGGAGGTTTGTGCCTTTTTACGACGTTTGCCCAATCCCCCTTCCCCTGCCCCCTGCCCCGGCAACCATAAATCTGATCTGTTTCTATGAGTGGTTTTTTTTTTTTTTTTTTTAAGATTTCACACGTAAGTGAGATTATACAGTATTTGTCTTTCTCTGGCAGACCCACTTCACCTGGCACAATGCCCTCAAAATCCATCCATGTCATCGCAAATGGCGGGACTTGCCTTCCTGTCTAACTAAACAGTGTGTCACCACCTGTGCACTCTGCATCCTTTCCACTCACCCATCTGCCGATGGACACCCAGGCTGCCGCCGTGTCCTGGGCACCATAAACAACACTGCAGTGAACATGGGGGTGCATACATCATCTTGGGACAGTGGTTCTGTTTCATTCAGACATACATCCAGAAGTAAGCCACTTGACACATGGCAGCTCCATCCCTAATTCTCCATACAGTTCTCTGTAGTGGGTGCAACAACCCACATTCCCGCCAACAGTGCACAAGGCCTGCCCCACATCCCCACCAGCTTTGCCATCTCCCACCCCCCTAATGATGACAGCTATTCCAACAGGTGTGAGGTGACACCGCACCATAGGCCTAATCACCCCCTTAATATCCAGTGATGCTGAGCACCCTTCTGTGCACCTGCAGGCCACATAGATATCTTCCCTGGAAAAATGTCCGTCAGTATTGTACGACTTCTGTGTAACTGGTAGGTACAGGGATCCTCTGCTAGTTTGGATCACAGTGATAACTCACTGCGAATTACTTAAAAAGAGCTGATAGCCCCCGACCTCTGGTCTTACTTGTGCTCAAGGGCACCAGGAAGGCCTGGCATTGTAGTGAGTAGAGATGACATAGGGGTTAGGAAAGTTAGCCACATTGAAATAGAGACAGTCTTTGCTGTGTAAATGATTGTTTTCTCCTAGTTAACAGAATCCTTTTAATCTCCTTAGAATCAGGTTGTTGATGGGGACATGTGGACATTTAAATATATGATGTAGAAGTTTCAAATATGTTTACCAATATTTTTCTCGAACCAGTTACCTTGTTGATGAAATTTACAATCATTTTTTTCATTCCTCTTCACTTAAAATGTAGCTATAGCTTTTTTTAAAAAAAGATACAATCATAGATTTCTAGTAGAATGGGATGTGTTATAGTAGAAATACACATTACTCATTTACCGTAGAAAAAATATTCTTAATAAAGGAATTAGGTATATTTCATAAAGAAAAAACAATGAGCTGAGCCTTACAAAATAGGTCAGATTTTCACCTAGTCACCTAAGTTAAAAGAGACCTCAAGGCAGAGAAAAATAGCCAGGGAGAATGAACAGATTAGAAAGGGCCATGGAAAGTTAGTGGGTAACAGAAGGGAATGATGCCAGGAGCTGAGATCAGATTGCAAAAGATTGTAATGATCACTGTAACACAGTTTAAACCTTTATTAAGCATACAGTGGTACTCTATAGAAGAGTTTTTAGTTGGGGATGACCATGAATTAGGAGGATCTTCTGAAGCAGTGCAAAGGATGCATGTATGAGAAGGCAGGAGGGTCAATGATGAGACCCTCATAAAATCCCCAGGAGAGTATTGAGAGCATGAGTTATACTGTTTGCAGAGAAAATGGGGAAAAGGGGCAGGGCTTGTATATGAGATCTAGAATCAGTGGGTGGTGATAGAAAGGCAACCATAATCTAGGTTATAAGGAAAGAAACAGTTCTGGGTTTCTGCTTCCATATCTATTCTTTTCCATTCCAAATTGTCTCCAAGCAATGCATCCGGTGTTTAAAATATTAACTAATAGTTACCTATTTTAAGTGAGCAAACTGGTGATAAGTGGCTAGAGAGTTAGTTTAAATTTAAAGCTCATTTATTTCTCTGTTGAACCATTATACAGTGTGCAAGAGAAACTCATCATCATTATCATCATCACAATTGTGATCATCATCCAACAACACTGATGGCTATCCTTGCTGACTACTACGCATTCACCATCTCGCCTATTGCTCATAATAACCCTTTGGAGCACTGTGATTGTGCTCATTTTACACGTGAGATACATGAGGCTTGGAGAAATTGAATAGCTTGTCTAGGGCCCTACAGGTAGTAAATGGCAGAGCTGGGCTTTGGGCTCAGGGAGCTTGGGCTTTAAAAAAATTGCACTCTTTGCCTGTCACTTTGTTATAGGAGTCTATCAAGAATAGGTTAAATTCTTTTATTACGAAGTTCCAGAATATGTCTAAATTATTTGGGCACATTATGCTGTTTTATTGGACTTTGGGGTATATTTGAGGAAAGTTGTAACCCAGCAGGTTCAGGACCCAGAGAATCAGGACCTCAGACAGCTGTGGGGCCCGGTCTTGATTGGTAAAGGCTTCTCGCTGACTTCTTCATTTGCCTTTTCTCCTACTGATTGGCCTTTACCCTGTACCTCACCTTTTGTACTTCCTTATAACATTAAATTACACTGGCTTGCTCTTCTGATTTTCTAACTCCGAATTTTGAGTTTGAACGTGATAGCCTAGTTTATCTTTGAATATTTGGGCATAGGTTTGTCACAGCCTCTTCTGTGCATCGACTGTCCTTGAGTTAGGGCTCGCTTTTTATTTATTTATTTTTTATTTTTAGCTTTTTAATGTCAGGGCAAAGACTTTTTATTTTTATTATTTTTAAAAAAGATTTTATTTATTTATTTGACAGAGAGGTAGACAGAGCAGGAACACAAGCAAGGAGAGTGGGAGAGGGAGAAGCAGGCTTCCCGCGGAGCAGGGAGCCCAATGTGGGGCTCGATCCCAGGACCCTGGGATCACGACCTGAGCCGAAGGCAGACGCTTTAACGACTGAGCCACCCAGGCACGCCTCACTTTCTATTCCTATACTTGGACCTAGGGGGAAGGAGAAGACTGGCGTTAAGCCTGCTCCCCCAGGTCTGCCCCTTCAGCAAGGGTGCGGGGTCGCACAGGCTCAGACAGGTACCTCTTTGGTTTAGAGGAGGTAGATGGTGTGTCTTGCAAATGCATCACTATTTAAATGAAAGAAATTGTCGCCACATCTACTGGTATTTAAAACATTATGTAGGGCACCTGGGTGGCTCAGTCTGCCTTCGTCTGCCTTCGGCTCAGGTCATGATCCCAGGGTCCTGGGATCGAGTCCTGCATTGGGCTCCCTGCTCTGCGGGGAGCCTGCTTCTCCCTCCGCTGCTCTCTCTCTCTGACAAATAAATAAAATCTTAAAAAAAAAATAAAACATTGTGTATTAGCCAGAACTTGGTGTACTCATTGGCACTTAATATGTCTACAGGAACATATTATCAAGAAATTTTATATTATCACAGAATCAGATGCTTCACTTTAAAAAAAAAATCTCTCCTTTTATTTCCAAGTGAAAATATCACAGTAGTTGGGGGAGTATGTAGTGTATGAAAATAAATATGATATTTAAATGATTAAATCAAATAATCAAAATCCCTTGGTTTTTTGTTTTCCACCTTGATAAAATTTATATATCTGTTTCTTACTATCAGAAGAATTTAGAAATCATTTTATTTCCCAGCCCTACCAAACTGATTTCTGTCCTTCAGAGTATTCTAAGGCTGCAGCATAAAAATTCAAGGTCTGAGCAATATCTGTGATTCTATTTTCATTTATCTCTCATGTGGGAATTCATGAGTTATAATATCTGTAACTTGCATTTTATAGAATATTTTGCTAGGAAAAGGTGGGGCTATTGACGATATGACCACATAGAGCTGACACTTCGCTACAGTACCATCTAATAGGATTTCCAAAACTAGCATCTTCAGGAGTAATCATGTTGGTATTTATCACTTAATGCCAGGAAGGCCTTAAAATTTTCTGGGGTTGGAACTTAAAGAATGTCTGAGGAGTTGCTTAGCATCAAGACTCACAGTTCACCCATAAAGGGCAATTCATGCAGCTGATAATTAAATTCAGGGAGGCAGATAATAGTACACTCCCGTTTCAGTTGAATTTCTACACGTAGGATATTCAAACATCAGATTTTTTCATGATCTTTCTTTATGTGAGCAATAAATAAATGGCAGATAGGCTGTTATCTGTATGCACTAATGATGTCAGTTATAGGGTGAACACAGCCCCCAATATCTTACAACATCTGAGCCTATCAAATAAGGATATGTGCGATCATGCAGAGAAATGAAATAATTCTGGAATGTCTTCTGAATAATTATTTTAAATGATCCTGTTACTTGCTTGTAGATCTGTAATTATACACCTACCATGTGCTAACTGCTGAGGAAGTCTATAAAAATGAGTAAGATATGACAGAGGTGGGAAGAGTGTTATAAACCAGAAAGGTGAGAGTGCAGAGGATAGACATTACCCTCAGATGGCAGGATCTGGCAAGCTCCAGAGAGGAGGGCTTTGGATGAGTTGGGTTTGAATAGGTGAATTGGGAGGAAGGAACAGGGAGAGAACAGACGTGGAGGTGTAAGAGTATTCCGAATGCTCAGGGAATGACACAGGGTCTTTCAGGGATGGAGTACTGGTTTTTCAGGGGACGTGGATAATCAGTGAAGGAGGTGAACTAGAGTCAGCTTATGAAGAGCCTGAATTCTAGAGCAGAGGCTTGGACTTTATTCCACAAATAATGAGCAAGAATTATACCCTTGTAATCAGGGACACATTTTTGACCTTTGTTTTAAGAGGTCTAATCCTGCTACTGTGTGCAGAATATACTACAGAAGATTATTTAGGATTATGGTTATTCTAGGTATGATTTGTTCTTTACGGTTGGTAGTAAATACATGATATATGTGGTAATTCTGAGAATCGAAGCAACCACAGCCTCCTGTCTTCATGTTGTTATGTATCAATGACAGTATTCTATGGTATGAAGTAACAATCTTAGGAAGAACAGTTTGAAAGAGTTTGAATTGAAGTAGTTAAAAATCTGGCTTGTCACTCTGAATTAAGCTGGATGTTCTTCATTATGTCTTTGGAAAGTAAATCTGATGTGTTCACCCAGCTTTGTATTTGTGGAATGGCATGGAGGCATAATAGCTGGCCGAGGTGCAAGGGAGACTGGGTTTCTAATCCAGTCGGGCACTCCGAATTGCTTGCAAGCTGTGAAGACAGAAAGACCACTTGTGCTTAGGTTTTTAATATGGAGACAACTTTGTTTGGGAGACAGGAAGGACAACAATGTTTAAAGTGGAGATGGCAAATTGGAACTCTACTGTTCTACAACAATTTGATCCAAAAGAATTTCTCCCTGTGGTGGTACAATTTAAGGAGACATTTATCCCTCCCTCCCCGCCTAATTTCAGACCTGGGAATTGGATTTGGGAAATAATAAACTAACATGAGGTTTAAATATATATAAAATCTTCATAAAATTCCCTCTTCCAGATCTGGATTTCTTGCAGTGAGTGGTGGTTAGCACGTCTTCCAATCTTCCACCGTGAGCCCATGCTAATAGCTATGGGGTTTGCCATTTCCTTTGTCTGTTCAACTTCCAGAACTTTGGGTGTTCACACTGATTATATTACTCAGGTAATTGTCCAGTCCAGTCTTTATCTTGCTTTGTATTGTAAACCCAGATGATTTTAATTTAATACACTGTTGGAACAGAGAAGGCTTGTCCCCACGCCCTGCACCATCCTTTTTTGCTGCTGCTCTGGAAAGAGCATGCCTCGGTACCCCTTGACTATAACTGTACCTCCACTTCTATCCCCACTGGTCTCAGTTTTGTTGAGAGAAGAGGCAGTGTCTCTCTAGTCCTGTATTCCAGTGTTTAACACAGAATCTGGAACCTGCTATGCCATCGATGAATATTTACTGAATAAATACTACTAATTAAATTATGGATTGAGTTAGCACAAATAACTGTACATAAATAACTTTTTTTTTTAAAGATTTTATTTATTTATTTGAGAGAGAGAATGAGAGAGAGAGAGCAGGAGACGGGGGGAGGGTCAGAGGGAGAAGCAGACTCCCTGCCGAGCAGGGAGCCCGATGCGGGACTCGATCCAGGGACTCCAGGATCATGACCTGAGCCGAAGGCAGTCGCTTAACCAACTGAGCCACCCAGGCGCCCCATAAATAACTTTTTAAGGTGTCAAAACACCTAGTTAGTTTAACTGCTCTAGTCAAAGAGCCAATCACTTAAGTGAGAGAAAGAACAAAGGTCAATCATTTGCTTAAATTATGGAAATGTCAAAGTTGATTGCTATTCATTCATCTCTTTATTCAACAGGCTCTGTGCTAAGTCCCTTGGGAATTACACACTTTCTGAAGTTATTACAGTGGGATAAGTGCTTACTCTTGAGTGCATAGAAGGCTGTCCATTAAACACAAAGGATGAACTTTTATATAGTACCGGGGAGCCCAAAAAGTCTTCCTGGAGAAGGTGATACTGAGCTTTGAAGGAAAACTGGGAGTTAGTTGCACGACTGAGCCACCCAGGCGCCCCATAGACATTTAAAACTTTTTAAAGCAGAAATTAAATTATAAAATACTTTCTTAAAGATATTTAGCAAGTGAAATGAGATAGGATTATGTTCTCTCTCTTTTCAGTTAGCCTATTAAAAATAAAACTTTCTTGGGGCACTTGGGTGGCTCAGTTGGTTAAGCGTTGGACTATTGATTTCAGCTCAGGTATGATCGCAAGGTCGTGAGATGAAGATTCTCTCCCTTGTGCTCCCCCACCACCTGCCATGTGCTCTCTCTCTCTCTCAAAAAAAAAAAAAAGATCTAAAGATTTAAAAAATAAAACTTTCATAAACTAACAAATACTCACAACTGCTTGCTGAATTAATAAAATGATCTTAATGAATAAAAAAAAACTTTCTCTAACTCAGTGGCAATACATAATCATTTTGAAGACTTGGACAACACAGAAAAAAATAAAATAAGACATTACCTATAATCCCTCCATTTGGAGACAGTATTGCCATTAATTTTTTGGCGTATTTTCTTACAGATTTTAAAAATGTCAACATTTAGCAGAAACCATTAACAGTAATACTTTGATGTGTTCCTATATGTTTTTTTCTTTTGTATCAGTACTTCATATCTGCATTTCATGGAAGTAGAACGTGGGAAAAATCAAAGTCAAGTAATAAATCATCATTACATGCTTTTATTTTAGAAAGGGAGAAGAAAGTTAACATTTATTGACAACCCACCAGGATTTCATATTAAATATTATCAGTCAACCAAGTTAAAGTTGCCAGAGGGACCTAGACTAGCATCTCTAGGAGATGAGAAGTGCCTGTGGGTGCTACCCTGTCTGCATTGATTTCTTGTTTTTGCTCTAGTTGTTCACTTAATCATTTTAGCAATCTGATGAACCATTTGAAAAATCACAGATGACCCAGATGTCTTACTTGAGGAATAATTTATGGATCAATGCCCTTCATTTGATCATCTGTTTCTACCTTCTGTGTTTAAAAAAAAAGGTCAAATGCCATGCACTTTGAAAGGGTTAAGCCTATGCAACATTTTATAAATGAAGCAGAGAATTGAATAACCAAGTAGTTCTTGCTTTATAATGATTAAAAAATAATATAAATGTTGATTATTTCTGCTTATAAAATAACTCTCCATACTGAAAGTCCTCACAGTAGAGGCACTTAAATGCTGGCAAGTGCACACATACACCAGGGGATAATTTAAAATGCCATCAAATATAAGAACAGGCTTTTTAAAGAGGAGAGCCCTTTGAGGCCATCCACTTGGTACATTCCAAGGAAGTCTAATTTTTTAATGTGAAATATTGTAGATGTGTATAATTTTATTGTTAAATTTTATTATGAAAACTGTGGATACTTCTATTAGTGTTTGATGTTTGGCTTCCAGTGTTGACTTAATAATGTTAAGCTGTTGTCCATATATATGTCTTTATTTGCCCTTTCCTATCAGAATGTTTATGCTTTGGCTATAAATTCTGGGGTGGCAGGGAATATGTCTATAAGATGTAGACAAATGTACTATATACAAGGAATAAACATTATGCTCCAGGTTTCCATTGAGAAGGTGAAGTGGGTCTCCTGTAGCATCAGGAAAAAATGGCAGAGATGGTTATCATGTAGAATACACAGGAAAGGATATAGTTTCTATAGGGAAGACAGGGCCTTGGAAACGAATCTCAGAAGAACTGGGATGACATATGAATCAGTGTTTACTGCCAAATGTTATCTTCTGCTTTGGCAAAGGCGATGATGATATTATTGTCCTTGTGAGATATGTTCAGAACCTAAAAATATATCCAACAACAACCACTGATGAGTGGCCAAGAAGCAGAAGTCTGAAACCTTGATAATCCAAGGAGGTACATTTATAATGTCAACAACTGAGATGTTTGTTTCATGATGTTTTCTAAAGTGTGCATACTGGTGCATGTGGATAGCCACTGATGGTCTCTCCTCCCCAAACCCATCATCAGAATCCTGGGTGGGTGGGCATGTGGTCCTAAGTGTGGTGGGTTCCTGGGTGAGAAGCCTGGCTCAGGATTTAGGTTTGATTCAGCTGAAGTGTTGATAGCAGTTCCCCTTGGGCACATTGAGATACCCAAGAAAACACAAATGTAGAAAGTAAGAGGCAGGTCTTTACCCTGCATTGGGCTCCAGGTCATCCTAATGAGTTGTTACTGGTGACCAGTGGTGTTCTGGAGCTGGTCACCCATTGTTAAGTTTTCAGGAAGTCTCTATGTTGGTTGTCCATAATAATTCAATAAGTTATATTAAAAGGAGGTAATAAATACTCAAAACTCATCAATTCCTAATTATTTTCCCACATTTTATTATTATCTGTCCTCCAAAGGTTATTTACATCTTGTAAATAAACTGCTCCTCCCTTCCCATCTCTGGGTTCAATATCATACATTGGAAGCTTGAAATCAGCCACACTGGGAGCATTGCATTCTAGAAATCAGCAAACAGTACAAATCAGCACTTGCTTGATTGTTTTTTTAACTATCTAGACTTCAGAAAGTGATTGAGAAAACTTTAGCAATGCATATATAAACTTAAAAGTGCATTGTGTCTATACCTGTTACATTGTAAACAGCCAAAAAAAGGGGATGTTCTCTGGATATTTGGAAACTGTTACCTGAATCAACAAAAGAAAGTTGCTCACATCATTGATAAAGAAGTAAAATTTGGACATTCATCTTCATTGTTTTACTTTTGTCTTACTTGTTAATATAAACAAAAATAGCCACCAGCATTCATGCCACATACAAGATTATGACAGTAACTTTATTGGGAAAGGAGTTACGAATTGGGATACAACTCCATTTGTCAAATCCTAGTTGAATTGCAGCCATGGTTGGTTGGCTAAGGATACAAGAATTAGGTGGAATCCAGTATAAGCATCCTGGGAGTATCAATTGGCTATATGGAATTTACAATAAAGAGGTATTGTCTGTTTCATTCTTGATAAATTGTGTGGTACACATTCTTAATATCAGTATAATTTATAATAAACTTATATTTATCAAACATACATTTTTATGTTTGTATACACATACTTTTTTTGGAGAGCCAATTATTAACCATTTGTTAGCACACCATTGCCAAACTAGAAGCCAACAGCAATGCCACCTATCCCTTAACCTTCAAAGTTTGAGGCTGTTAATGATATTGTAGAAAAGCCCTTTCTCCTCTTTCTTCTTGATGATTAGAAATCTGTTTCTTGGACATAAGGCTTCCTGTCTGTCTAGGATGTTAACATTCTTAAGAGAAGTCACACGTTACTTCTCATTAGTCATTTACATCATAGTATGCTTGAATTTGTCATATTGCTATGTTGATTAGAGAGGCAGGGATACTGTTGATAGTGAAGAAGTTCAAAATGGGGAGACAGACATCAAAGATGAATTTTATCCACTTCCATATTTTGGCCAAGGCCAGTAAGAAATTTAGAATTAGAGTTTTTTATGAACACTGGCCACAGGAGAATTTATATCCCTTGTGGGATGGTGGTCTTAAATAGTTTGCTTCTTTTATCAGGGTCTTTTCTGGTCATTGGTTGTGTGTGACAGTCCACAGCTCTGGAGCGGGAGGGGTCATTAGGTGGGAATTGTCCGTATTGTTGGAGATGTAGTTTAGCTGAATTATCAAATAGAGATCCTGTTAGAAAATAAATTCAAATCTTTGGTACCATGAGAAAGTGACTCATTGTTGGTTATTGACACATTTTTTTAACCATTAAGTTTTTGAAATATTTTTTTCTCCTATTCTGACATTTTAAGGCAATAAGGTGTAACTATTTTCAGGCATCAGACAGTTAACAACAGGAAGGGGACCCTGGGTGGCTCAGTCAGTTAAGCATCTGCCTTCAGCTCAGGTCATGATCTCAGGGTCCTGGGATCGAGTCCTGCATCGGGCTCCTTGCTCAGTGGGGAGCCTGCTTCTCCCTCTCCCTCTGCCTGCCACTCTGCCTACTTGTGCTCTCTCTCTCTCTGTGAAATAAATAAATAAAATCTTAAAAAAAAAAAAAGAGAGGAAATGCAAAACTTGAGACCACTTTAATTAGTTAAAAAATGTATGTAAAGTCAAATCATAAAATTCTCCTGATAAATGAAACAAGGTAGTTGATTGTGAGATTGACCACTGTTAATTCCAACACCATCAATACATTAGGGAGCAGTTTGCATAAATGGCAGATTTCACAGTAGTTTTGTGTGATTTCCTTTGTGAGTGGATTAGGAAAACCACACCCAGCTGAACTGAGCCATACAGAAATTCATAAAACGCACTTTTCAAACCTCTACCAACCACCTCATGGTTCGGGACTGTGTGATGAACCACATCCACCTCCATCTGGTGTTCCAGCTTCCCAGTTTCAGACAGTCCTCTTCCCCTCACTTTGCAGTAGCTCACAAGTGGTAAGCTTGCCAGCCCCATGCCCACTTGCATTAGCCAGTCAACTTTAGATCTTTTCCAAGATGGAGACTATGTATTGTCTACTAGAGTATGGATGTATTACTTAACCAATTAATATGTGAAAACCTGTGCCCCCATTTTTATTAGGTTCATATCTTTTTTTGTGTGTCGCAGATGGAGTTTTTGAGTGTTGTGTCCTTACCTATATTTGCCCCCCCGTAAGCTCTGTGATTTTTTAATGTACGGTTATGCATTGTGCATGAGTTTTAGGAATAACCAAGCTGTGTGTTTTAGCAGACCTAGGAGGATGCCGTACTTGCCAGTCGCTCCTATAAGCTCCCCTTCGTGGGCAGTCACTAGCCCCCTGGGAATTTCATGAGGCTCTGATTTTGTCCTGGATTTTGGTAACCTTCTTGACCATGTGGGTAGTATATTGGTAAAAAGGACACATTCCTATCATCCTGTTGTGTGTCTCTTTCTCTCTTTCAGTACACACACAAACACACACACACTCACACTGCTTCTTCATCCAGGCTTAATTTACATTGTTTCCTAAGATAAAGACATGTAGTGGGAGATGGTTGACTTGACTAAAGGAGAAGATGGGTTTGGTATCAGGAGGCAGCTTCTCAGGTTCTTGACTTTTTCCACGAGGAAAAGCATTGGTTTCTTGTTCTCCTTAAAATTAATGTTAATTCTTTGTCTAAAAATACAAAGGTCTACCTTTTAGACATCAGGAAGAAGCAATGCTGTCTGCCTAGGAAATATGCCTTATTAACTTGTAATGGAATTACTCACAGGACAGCATTGATGGTGTTTTGGGGCTGGATGTATCTCTCTCCTTACTCTGGAATGGCATCAGATGTTTGGAGTAGCATTGACCATGGTGTTACAACCCAGCTCACGAGAGTTCTTAAGGATAGTTATGCCAGCATGACAAATGGATTCTTTTAAGCCGAGTTAATAAGAATGTGAACTCTGTGTGGTGAACAGTTACACTGAGGCAGCTGGGGCGTTCTGTGAATCTTTGCTATTTCAATTCCCACGTGAAGTGTGATGTTGTAATAGGAGATTGATTCTAACATTTGCATTTTGCCTTGTCTCCTGTGCCAGAGAAGCAAATGCCACAATCTGTATCCTTTTCCCCAACTCCTTTATGGGAAAATGCACTGTAAAGTATAACGTGATAACATAAAGTTCCGCAGATCTTTGGTGTTATACTGACTTTACCACATACAGCGTTCTAGTAATTCTCTAAAAGATGAGTGTATTGTCTAAATCTTCTGTGTCCAGTGGCAAACGTCAGATGCCTACAATTTTAATGCCAGATGCCACAACACGGGTTGTTGATTCTTGTCATTTTCTGTTGAGTGCCTGCATACCTTGAATGTTACAGGAGAGGTTACTGCAACATAAGCGACAGAAACGAAATGGGCAGTTTTTGACTGGTTTGCTCAGGTACTCACTCATTGAGACCACTCAGACACAGGTGGTGGTGGTCCTCAGTGTAGAGAAGCTGATGGAGAGTAACAAAGGACGCCGGAAGTCATAAGGGCCAGTCGTGCAATTCACATAATTCCAAACATTTTGAGTTTAAAAATCTGTATTAGCTAGCTTTCCCTGAATAAATCCCCGTGTCTTTCCTGTGCTGTTTTTCTGTAGCGTTAAGCTCAGAGGACCCCCACACAGTCCATCCTGTGGACGGGTGAGCTGGCCTGAGGAGTGAGCTGTGCAAAGCAGCCCGCGGTCGTGGTGCCGCTGCTAGGTTAAGGAGACTTACATCCAGGCCATGATAGAAGCCACGAGAATACTTTGCACCTGTCTTGTCCAGTTCTCAAAAGTACTTCCACAGCCGAGCATGAGCCTTTTTGGGTGTCTCAGGAAATGGACCAGCTGATAAAAGACAGTTTGCTCTGTCTCTCTGTCAGGCTTGTTGCTGACATGTCTCAGGGCACATGTCTGAAGTGGAATACTTTCTCCAGGGGCTTAATCCACATCTTTGTAAAAATATAAGGCTGCTTTGTTTCTCCCTCTTCCCCTCCTCCCCCCCTTTTTTTTAACAATTGACACTTTAAAACTGAAATATGAGAATATAGCAGAGTTTTAAGCTAATATTTTGGCGATTCTATTTTAAATACCAAAATGGGATCACAGCTACTTCTATCCTCAGTGGACTGTAAGGGATTTGATTGGGAGGCCGGGCTGGCCTTGTTTCTCCATTCTGGTCACTGTGCTCTGGGCTGCAGGCTAAAGAAAGCACTCAGTGCCTCTCTTCCCCATTCTCCTTATCTCCCTAGCAACTGCGGGCCATTGCTTCTAAGTGGCATCATTGCCTGTAACAGCCCTTGGCAAAGAATAAAGATCACTGTGTCCAGAGTCATTCATTTCCCCTAGGTAAGGATGTGTGCATCCAAATGCACGTTTTAAGCATAGAATCGTAGCAGTGAAATCCTGAGGTGAAGAGCTGAGTATCAACATACCACTGAAATACTCATCAAACACATTTCCTTATTGCCTCCTCTATCTGTACCCTGAGGCCAAGGGAAGACATGACCTTTGCCAAGGAGACCCGCTGAGCTTTAGATGGGCCACTCCTCTGGGAAGACATTCCATTCATTCCATCATTCATTGAAGAATACTGCTGGGAGACAGCAGAGACACAAAGCAAACAAGGCTCGCGTTCCTGTGGGATTTCTGTTCCAGTGAAGAAACATTCATGTCTTGATAGAACTCAGAGTGGGGCCTAGCCAGAGGCCTGCCATATCATGGGCGATCAGTGACCAGCCCCCTCTCGTTATCTTCCTCTTACCTAGATTTTAATTTTACCAAAGGACACCTATGTCTTGTAATGGTTTGCATAAATAACTGAAGCTCTTTTAGCAGTTTGTTGAGATCCTTTGGTGAGTTAATAGGACTATATTTGAAAGGCCCATTCACTGCCTTAGCTCAATGAGAAGTACCAAGGTAATTGATGCACTCAAAACAGTCTGATGTTTATTTTTATGTAATCTGCGTTTGTTATTTCTCTCCCTTGGCACTTGGTTACACAGAATCTCTATTAGAATCTTCTTCAGTGTGGCATTATTAATAGGTCAGTGAATTTAGTAAGTTTGCCTTTAACCACTTTTAAATTCATTAGGATGGAGTGGAGAGAGTGTGCTTTCAGGGCCCACTCATGGTATTTTGGATATTCTCAGGATCCTCTCTAAAAATGACTCATTCAGTAAATTGCAAATAGAGGTTGGACAGGAACAAGAGCATTTTCTATGGTCACTCTTAAAGCTGAAAAAATAATATCTAAATCATGGGAAACACAATAGAATCTTTCAATAAAAATCTATTCAAGCAAAACACACCCAACAGGTGAACAAATACTGATTTGCCTGCCAAGGGCTTTGATTTCATTTTTGCAGCCTTTCTCCTTTACAAACCATCTCATTACCTTGTTGTTAGTGTGCTATGAAAGGAAACACTGTGACAACCAGTCATATAACATCTGCTTTGCCAGTTAACCTCTTCTGTTCCAAACTGGGTTCCCAGATGTGTGCGTGTGTGTGTGTGTGTGTGTGTGTGTGTGTGTAGAGAGGGAAAGAGAGAGAGAGAGAATATAATGTCCTCTTGTAGTTAATCGGGAAACAAATTAATCTACTTTCTTTTTATTCTGATCCGAATTCCATGCTTCAAGACCCACAAACCATTTCCAGTCTCATTTCCACTGCTTAGTTACAATGACGTTAGACGGAGTCATCTTACCTCTCTACATCTTTTTCCTTCTATAAAAAAGAGGATGGAGAACATGATGTTTGTCACAAGACCTTTGGAACTCATCCAGTGATCAGATTATTTTATTCCTTTTATAAATGTCTCGTGGAACGTGTCTCCTGCAGGTTCTCAGAACACACCCGGTAACATTCTGGCATGCTTGCTGGTGGCTTTGGCCATGTTGGAGCCTACGGGAGCATGGTGGTCACTGAGAGGGAAATTGATCTAGAAACCTGAGGTTGAAAATGACTTGGGGTTGAGCACCAGTTTTATATTAACGCCTGTTTTTCCGGTTATTTTTTTTTTTATTAATAAGTTGAGAAAACTAGTCAGTGGGACTAGAAATGCTGGAAAAAATATATACACTTGTAAATTATTTCATTAAAACTTAGAAAAGAAAATTAGAGAAAACAGTTAAAAACTCCTAAGAGAAACTACCAGAGAAAACATGAACTATCCTCAGAGAAATTAGGGAACTGCACCACTCATACACAGGTCTGAACAGTTTAAAACCTTTAAATAATATGCCAGATGAGGTTTATTGTAAAATTTGGTTGTTAGATAATGGAACTTTTTTTTTTTTTTGTGATAGATCAAGAACATTACAACAGACTGTAATTACTACAGTTAGTCATTGTATTTTAATTCATGACATATCTAAATATAGGTAGTAATAAAGAGTGCTGGTAACAGTGTGCAGTTAAGTATATACATCTTTAACACTACATTCCCAAGACCTCCTCAAACCTCACATATTTGCAAATACATGGTTTTCTCAGCCTTCTTCATGTTTTATTTTCAAGCCAATGCCATAACTATTAGTAATGTTCACTACCATCTTTCAGAAGTAAACAGCTGTGTCTTTAAACAAACTGCATATTTAGCAATAGATAGGAAGCTTTGTTAAGATAGGAAACGTGGATGGTCAGTTCTTCCCTCCACACACTCCACTCTTCCCTTCCCTCCCCCTCTGGCTGAGTGCCTGGCATTTATACCCAGAACTCCAATTCCTGCCTTAGGAAAGTCACACACTTTCAACCATCAGGCACCTCCAAAAACCACAACTTCAGTCCAGTGAGAACTCTTGTTGGCTGTACTTCAAGAAAGATCTAGAATCTGAAGCTTCTCACACCTCCAGGGTTAGACCTGATCTTAGCCATGATGGTGGCTCCTGCTTATCTGTTTCCACACTTGTCTCTACAGTCTTTTCTGTGCACAGCAATCAGTGATCCCATTAAAATGTAAATTCACCAAATGGTTGACAAATACAAATTTCTCTAATAAATGTATTCCAAGTAATGAGTGCAGGAAAAGTGATAGAATGCAAAGTATTATCCTGAAGTGATCATTAGTAGGCTGTTACCACCACAGAGTAAAACAACCTGCATTCCTGTTGCTTCTGGTGAAAGTACTCTTCCTCCACCCAGGAAGTTTTGTCCGGAAAAAATGGACCCTGAATCTGAGCAAGTCACTTGTTCTTACTACCAGTTTATAGGAAGCAGAGGAACATGTTAAGTGGAGCTACAGGCCTGCAGTCAGCAAAATCCAGGCCATGGAGAACTCTACAGGACCAACAGCCCAGGTTCTCATTACCAAGTCACAACAAAAACAAGCAAGCAAGAAAAGCGAGATGTGCGAGACCCTATGGATTAAAAGAGGCTTTAGAGATATGAACCATCACAAAGTGTAGATCTTATGTTGATCCCTTTTCAAATATACAAACTAAAGAAATAATAAGCTTACTAAGGAACTGTGACTGCTGAGTGGACATAATGCTATCAACAAGCACTGTTCAACTTTTTAAGCATGAATCAGAGGTGAGGTGGTAAATATTTAACAGTTGGACCCAGATTTGCGTGTTTATGGATTTACCTGGCATACATACTCCCCCCATGGCCAGTTTCAGGTTAGCAGTGTGACGCCAGGGATCCGAGTGGGACAAGCTCACATTGAGGGTGATAATTATATTGCAGTGGTGTTGAAAAGAAAAAAGGGTACCTGTATTTTGGAGATTCCTACTGAAATGCTTGTGGTTGAAATGACAAGATGTCTTAGGTTTTCTTTAAAATGATCTGGGGTGGGGGTTGGGTAGGGAGTATAAATGAAACGGTATTTTATTTTATTTATTTATTTATTTATTTATTTATTTATTTATTTATTTATTAAAGATTTTATTTATTTATTTGACAGAGAGAGAGATAGCGAGAGCAGGAACACAAGCAGGGGGAGTGGGAGAGGGAGAAGCAGGCTTCCCACCGAGCAAGGAGCCCGATGTGAAACTCGATCCCAGGACCCTGGGATCACGACCTGAGCCGAAGGCAGACGCCTAACGACTGAGCCACCCAGGTGCCCGAAACGGTATTTTTTTTTTTTTTTAAGATTTTATTTATTTATTTGAGAGAGAATGAGAGACAGAGAGCATGAGAGGGAGGAGGGTCAGAGGGAGAAGCAGACTCCCCGCCGAGCAGGGAGCCTGATGCGGGACTCGATCCCGGGACTCCAGGATCATGACCTGAGCCAAAGGCAGTCGCTTAACCAACTGGGCCACCCAGGCGCCCCCAAAACGGTATTTTAGATGAAGTCATGATACACTGTGGTTCCTTACACATTTTTCTTTACTTGCTATGTTTTAAATTTTCTAAAATAGAAGAGATTTTAAAAAGTAACTCATTTCTTCTAACTGAAACCCCTCCAGTGGCTTCCTATCTGAGTAGAAGCCAGAGTTCTGCCTATGCCTGAAAAGGCCTGCACCTGACTCTCTCCCTTTGCTCTGTTCTCCTCACGCTGGCCTCCTTGCCCATCTTTCAGTGTGCTGAACCTGCTCCCTCCTTGGGGCCTTTATATTGGATGCTGTCTCAGCCCAGAACACTTTCCCCCAGAGGACCACAAGAACTCACTCCCTCACCTCCTTCAAGACTTTGTTTGGATGCCACCTTCCTATTAGGGACTCCATGTCATGCTCCATTCTGCCCACAGCCTCAGCCCAGCCTGTCTGATTTACAGCACTTACTACCTTTTAACATACTGTATTACTTATAGAATTAAATCAATGTGAACTTCACATATTTAAGTAGTTAGAACAGTACCTGGAATGCAGTGGTTACTCAAAACAATTTTTTTTATGGAATAAATGAATGGATGGATGGAAGTGACATCCATGAATGCCACTGAATTTTTCTTCCCTTTGCTTGACACTTCTTATGTATTACCCACACCGACTACAACATTTAAAGTATGCTTTTGGAAGATTGAGCTGCTGGAAATGCTTTTTGCTATTGATTAAAGTAGTGCAAATTGTGTTAAATTCTCTTCAAAAAGTCATTGTAGGTATGTTTCTACACCAAAAATGTTCTACATCAAAAATAGTCTAAGAGACTAAAATATCGTAAATATCTTAAAAACAAAATCAATAAGCCTTAAGAGGAAAAAGGATTACAGTTTGATTGGTTTACTTCCAAAACATCTTGGCCATTATTTTAAGGGGTTTACAGTATTTAGTTAAGATGTTGGCTCTTTTGGATTCTAGTGTATTTGCTTAAATCAGAATGCCCCCCCCCCCCAAATTTCCTCATTATCCTGCAGCATATACTTAGATAGCTTACCATGCTTCTTTTTCTACAAGTTCATTTGGAGAGGTTAACCTTCACCCACGTGATTATCATCCCTAAGTGTTCAGAGGAACGCTGTTTGAGAATTTCAAGGAAGAACAAATCTTACTTTTTGGACTTCCAGGCAAACACTGATAATTCTAAATGAACTCCCTTTATGTCATGCCTTAAGCAGAGAGCTTGGGAACTTGTTTGATACTGTTTTTCATACATGTAGTTAGGGTGCATGTGTCCAAATGCTGTATTGAAATTTCCCAGCATTTGCATTACTTTTTATTTCTGCACAGCTTTCTTTGCTCCAGCAAACAAAATTAGCTATTTTTAGTAATCCAGGAAGAGGAGTTCTCCAGTGTAGAATGTGAGAACCATGGTTGGTTCTTTGCTTAAATCATAGCCAACTGATTACTGAGGGGCTTCTTTTCATTCTGTTGCACAGCATTCAATGGGACATTCAGATCTTGGCATATGAAATGACTAAAAAAAAGGCTTAGGAAAATAAACATATGAAAATATGTTCAAAATCATATGTCCTCAGGAAAATGCAAATTAATACAACAATGAGATAGCACTACACGCCTATTAGAATGACCAAAATCCAAAACACTGACAACACTAAATTCCTACAAGGATGTGGAGCAACAGGAACTCTCTTTCACTGCTGGTGGGAATGCAGAATGGTGAAATCACATTAGAATATAGTTTGGTGGTTTCTGACAAAACTAAACATACTCTTACCATACAATTCAGCAACCACTTTCCTAATTATTTTCCCAAATACATTGGAAGCTTCTCTCTGCACAAAAACCTGTGCAAAGATATTTATAGGAGCTTTATTCATCATTGCAAAACTTAGAGGCAGCCATAATGTCTTTCAGTAGGTGAATGGACAAATGGACTGTGGTATACCTAGACAATGAAATATTATTCAGCACTAAAAAGAAATGAGCTATCAAGTTATGAAAAGACATGGAAGAACCTTAAATGCACATTACTAAGTGAAAGGAGACGATTTGTAAAGGCTACATCCTGTATGATTCCAACTATAAGACATTCTGGAACAGGCAAAAGTATGGAGACAGTAAAAAGATCAGTGGTTGCCAGGAGTTAGCAGGGTTGGAAGAATCAATAGGTGGAGCACAAAGGATTCTTAGGACAGTGAAGTCACTCTATATGCTACTGTAATGGTATATACATAATAAATATACATTTATTATGACCCATAGAATGTACAGTATCAAGAGAGTGAACCCCTAATGGAAACAGTGGACTATGGGGTGGTACTGATGTAGGTTTACTAGTTGTAACAAATGTACCACCTAGGTGAGGGATGTTGATAATGGGGCAGGCTGTGTGTATGTGTGTGTTGTGGTGGGGGAGGGATGTAGGAACTCTGTATTTTCAGCTCAGTTTTGCTGTGAACTTAAAACTGCTATAAAAAGTAGAGTCTATTAAAACAGAAAAAGAGAGGGCACCTGGGTGGCTCAGTTGGTTAAGCGACTGCCTTCGGCTCAGGTCATGATCCTGGAGTCACAGGATCGAGTCCCGCATCGGGCTCCCTGCTCGGCAGGGAGTCTGCTTCTCCCTCTGACCCTCCCCCCTCTCATGTACTCGCTCTCTCTCATTCTCTCTCTCTCAAATAAATAAATAAAATCTTTAAAAAAAAAAACAGAAAAAGAGAAAGGCTCAATAAAACTAAGATGCCTTCATGTGACTAGTTAAGGAATAAAAGGCTCTTCCTTTGTGCTGGTCAGTGTACCAGGTTGTTATCTGTTGATTTGCAAATAGGAGCATAAATAGGTTTCAGGAATGAAAATTGAAGCTGTATTTTGAAATTTAGAGTGGATTAGATCTCATAGTCTTTTCTGTTTCCTGCAAAAGATGCTGGATATGTAGTGATACTCGCTGCAAATCATTTCCGAAATATTCCAGTTGCCATAGCAGCTGAAGCCGATGATGGAATTTATATACAAAGCTCTCAGAAAAGAGACTTGCCAAAAAAGTCTTTGGAGTTGCTCAAGATAGTTGGCTTTTTCATAGCTCACTTTCAAACATTTCTTTGCTTATAAGTTCTTTGCATTCTAGCAACAATGATAGTATTTTTTGAACGGAATGTATTTACCTATTATCTAAATGACACCACAACATGGCCATTGTGGTAACTGGACAGAATAATTGAAACACAGACTTTCCTGGGAGTATGGAGACTATTAACAAACCTATGTGCGTCAGGGCTAGAAAGGGAAGCTCAAGAGTTTTCAGGACTGCATTAGCTCAGGTTCATTAGCCCTTCTTTCTCTTTGCATATATCATCCTTTCTTGGGCACTGATCCTCTATTTAAGCTTGTGCACAACAGAATTAAAATTAAAGCAGGGTAAGAAATGCTCTCATGCCTGCAGAGATCACTGTACTAGCTCTGGACACCCCTGCATATGCAGTTTTGCAGCCTCTTGTCCTTTGTCTGCTGAGTTATGTGATGGCAACATGCCCCCAGACTTGGGTACAGCTAGGTGACCTTATTACATTTGTTTCTGCATTTCTGTCCTAGAAGATTATCATAAGGTCACCAAAATATGATGGAAGGAATCAAAAAAATGAGCACTAAACTCTTTCTCTTTCTCCATGACTAGGTAGTTCTTGGAAGATTAGATGATGAGAGTCCTGGAGACTTTGAAAGAGCTTCACCTTTCTTGATATTGCTACTGACAATTGATATGGTTTCCCTGTTGCTGGTACCACCCAAGTTTTTGCTTAATGTTTGACATACGTAGAAAGGAATGAACCTTATTTGAGGAGAATTCTTTGTGAGATGCTTCTGGTCCACTCTCTGAAGGCTCCAGGATTTTCTCTAAATTTGAGTCTTGGTTTCCACTAAGGCTAAGCATCTTTTTAATAACACGTGAGGGTGCAGACAACTGTGCTGGGTGCTATGATGGAGCAGTAGAGGGTGCCATCAGGGAATGAATGGAACAACCTGTAGTTGGATGGGTGAGATAGGGAAGGTCTCCCTGAAGAGGTAACATTTAAGCTGGAACCAAAAGAACAAGTAGGTGTCAATCAGGCAAACCCTACTTGGATTAACTGCCCTTATTTCAATTTCAAACAATGCAAGCTTCCTCATCAAGGTCTGCACACAGGCTGCTTCATGTTGGCTTGTGATTCTGGTCTTCTCCTTGTTTGTAAGTAATTCTTTTGTGATTTTCCTTTTTGTATTGGTCCTCCCTAGTAATCAGGTTAGATTTTTTTTCTTTATCATTTGGATTTGAGTAATTTTGAGTTACTTTGTGATTTCCATTCTATGTCCTATTTGTCTCTGTTCATCCAACTTCTCCTTTAAGAGCAATGAATTGATGTACTGGTAGTGAATCCAATGGGAAGTAAGTGAGACTTGGCTTGGAAATTTTTCTGTGCCGCTCAAGTTCCTTTATTGCTTTTCCATTTATAGTGATAGCACACCCCTATTTCAGTGTTTGATTAAGGTCTAGTAGTAATTATATTTTACAACATATTAGAGTTGTTCCTTTACCATTTCTTTGGACACCTTCAAATGGGAGTAGGTGCCACTTCAAGGCACTTTGATTTTACTTTCTTAGCCACTATTCATTAGAGAAGGTTCCCATTACCTTGTACACTTACCTCTCAGGATTAGGACACTTTTAAAATGCTGTAACTTCTTAAATCTAATGGTTTTTGAATCTTAATTAGGGACTTCAGGATTTATGAAGCTGAAAGGTATCCATGGTTTAGTACTAGAATTGTTTTCATGTCAAGAATTCAGCAATTAAGAACTAATGATGTACTGTATAGTGACTAACAAATAATAATAATAATAAAGAATTCAGCAATGTTCCTTTTATAGATTTCACATCAGCTCACCCTTTGTCATGTGGTTCTTGCTAGTATTGGCCAATTAAATTGTTGGATTTTTACCTGGCAATGATTGTCCTAGTGGCAAGGTCACTCTTGTTTGCCAAGAAATTCCTAGATTTCCAAAATGAGGTTTTTAGAATCACAAAATTTGTTACTGATTTTTCTCCCAGTGGTGCTAAATAAGCAAAGCCACATTCATTCTAGATATGAAGAAAACTGATGGATTATATATTCCTATACCTGATTACAACAGTTCACATCTTCTCCCTATGTTGGTAGAGCATTCCTGTGTCCTCTCTGAATTTAAACCACTCACCTTGTTCTAAGATGGTGCTAAGGTGGCCCTTCTGAGGATTCAACACTTTCATAATTTATCTATCATTCCATCCCTCCTAATACAAATTAATTCCAAAGGCATCCATTGAACACATGATGTGGGCCAGACACTGTAGGTTCTGGGGATACAGCAGTCAACTAAGGATACAAAAATCACTCTCTCAATGGAGTTTGCATTTTAAAGGGATAAGACAATGAATAAGAGAAATAAGTACAATATACAGCATCTTAGCTGCTGATGCGTGTTGTAGAGAGAAATAGAGGAAAGATGTGAAGTGTTGGTGGACAAATTGAAATTTTAAATCAGGTGGCCAGGGGAGAACTTTGCTGAGAAGCTAACTTTCTTTCTTTCTTTTTTTTTTTTTAAGATTTTATTTATTTATTTGAGAGAGAGAATGAGATAGAGAGAGCATGAGAGGGGGGAGGGTCAGAGGGAGAAGCAGACTCCCTGCTGAGCAGGGAGCCCGATGCGGGACTCGATCCCGGGACTCCAGGATCATGGCCTGAGCCAAAGGCAGTCGCTTAACCAACTGAGCCACCCAGGCGCCCGAGAAGCTAACTTTCAAGTGAAGATGTAAAGGCAGTGAGAAGGCACTATCGGGGGAAGAATGTCTAAACAGAAAGCAGCAAAAGGGAAAAGCTTAGAGGAGGAAGGATGCCCAAGATGGTCAGAGGACAATAAGTAGACCAGAGGGGCTGGAGTGGAAAGGCCAATAGGGAGAGGAGAAGAGGATAAAGTCAAATATAGAACAGGAGGGCAGGCCATGTGGGACCATGTGGCACATTTTGGCTTTTACTCTGAGGGAGATGGATATCACCTGGAGTTTTGAGGAGAGGAGTGACATGATCTAATTTACCTATGGACGTATTTACTTTGGCTGTGGTCTGGAAACTAGATGGTAAGGGATATAGTTGGAAGCAGGGAGACCAGTTAGGAGGTGATTGCAACAACCCCTGCAGGAGTAGGTGGTGGTTTGGATCAGAGTGATGGCCAGAGGTAGTGAGAAGGAGAAAGATTTGGGATATATTTGGAAGGTAGATCTAATAGAACATAGTGACAGATTGGATGTGGGATGTGAAAGAAGAAACAAATCAAGGATGACCCAGGGTCTTTTAGCGCAAACACTGGAAATGCAAAGTTCCTTTTAAGAGAAATGGGGAAGACTGGTTAGTCTTTAGTGGGTTTAGTAGAAGATCAGAAGTTTGGGACAAGGTCTCCCTCTTCCACTCTTTGTCAGTAGCCAAGGCCATTCTTAGGCTTTCCTCAGGCCTGACCCCCACACACTCACTCATCCCTCATTGAAGGCAGTTTGGAAGGTGCCCAGTGTCTAGGGTCTCATTCAGTACTGACCTGAGGAAGGGGAGAGGATATGTGTAGAGACAGATTTTGCTGTTTTAACATTTGAATTTTGGATGGATCCTAGAGGGCTAGGGACTTGAAGAAAAATAGAAATTATATAACAGTCATATTTCATGTTAAAGTGATATAACCTCACAAGGAAAGAAATAAAGAACTTTGTAGTTGTTCTGGTATGTTGGTAGTTTCCTCTTTAATGTCGGCTTTGATATCTCAAGCTAGAAACCATTACTGTTCGGTTTCATGTCTTCTAATTCCCCTATGCCATCTCTAACCATCTGGGCCCTCCTGCCAGGTTTTATGTCTTGCTCTCAGACCTGTTTGGCAGAGATCTTATCTGCTTGTTCACTGCCTTGCCCTTAGTACCAAAGAGTACCTGCTGAATTTGTTGAATGAATGGGCTCCAGATTCTATCATATGGCTTTTGCCTTGAAAAGCTCTCTGGTTATAGCAGATCATCTCCTGCCATTTGTAATTGGGTTTCCTTTCCTTAAGGGTTTCACACTGAGATTTAACTTCACCAGGAAGGGGCTCATTGAGATATGGGTACATATGCTACTTGAATAATAACAAATGAATGACATGCTATGACATTTTCAATAAGAATAAATCTTTAAGATTCAGAACTCTCAGAGGTATTAGCATGTCAGTGGTTTGGTAAACTCCATTTTGTTTGGTTATGTTTACTTGTTTTATACTATAAGGTCAGTTGTGTTATTACTTTGAAAAAGGCTCAGCTAAAAATGTTGACTTAAAGAAAAATTAAGAAAATAATATTACAAGAGGGTCACAGTTAGCAGAAATTGTGAAGGTTGGGATGTATATAAGTTTGGGAAACAGAGTTCTAATCTAAGCATCCCAGTTGATATTTGGAAATATTCTTCCACATCTCTGTTCAGTGGTGGTCCAGTCTATCATTGTGTATGTTGAGGACTGGAGATCTTGCATGCCATAAGGTCATACTCAGACAGTTGGGATATGAGACTTCTCTACTGCATTAGTGGCCCATTTCTACTAAATCTCTCTAGTAATTGCAAAAAAAACCATAATCCATGGATCTTCCACACCCAGTTACCCTGGACTGCTTCTCAAGTAGGTTTTGTTTGTTGTTTTAGTACTGTTATTAACAATAAGTAGGAGCATGGATTCAAATAATTTTAAATACGGTTGACCCTTGAACGACATGGGTTTTAACTGTGTGGGTCCACTTATATGTGGATTTTTTTTTAATATAAATACACCACAGTACTGTAATGTATTTTTTTATTCTTGATGATTTTCTTAATAATTTTTGTTTTCTTTAGCTTACTTTATTACAAGAATACAGTATATAATACATATAACATACAAAACATGTATTAACAACCATTTATGTTATTGGTATGGCCCGAGACCATGACCTGAGCAGAAGGCAGAAGCTTAACTGACTGAGCCACCCAGGCGCCCCTCCAAGTGTGTTTTTAACATGACGATTTCTGGAGAGACATGTCTATTCTAATTACATAAGACAAGCTTTTATTTTTTACTTAAAAATGTTTACTTGACCTCCTAATGACCATTTCCAAAGCCATTACTCAGTGCTCAGCCTCTTTGAACTTTGTACAGCATTTACCATGGAGGCTGACTCTCCAGTTGGCATCTTCAAGCCCTTTTCTGTGGCACTTCTTCAGCTTTGTCACTGCCTGCTTTTCTTCTCTTCCAAAGTGTGGTCCTCACATCTGTCCTCTGTTCTGACTCCTCTGTGTCCCTTCTTCATTTTCCCTCTCCTGCTTTTGGTCTCCCTCTGTTATCTGACCATCTCTTATGTCTACACCGATGATTCCCAAATCCACATCACCAGCCCAGGCTTCTCTCTCAGGTTGCAAATTCACATTTCTAACTCCCAGTTAGAATTCTCTCCAGATATTATGTGGGCACTTTAAACTCAATGTGTTCAAAATGAACTTGTACTCATTCCTCAATTTTCATGAATAGGGATCTCTAATTAGCCACTCAGAGCCAAGACTTTGAGGCTGTCTTCAATCCTCCTCTGTCTCAGGCCGTCTGTATGGAAACATTGGTTGAGTCTTGTACTGACACTCATATCTACCACATCTTGAAAGGATGTAACTGATACCACTCAGTCCAGTTACTTCCTGATACTTGGGATATTAGAATAGCTCCCCACCTCTAATTCATTCGGGATGCTACTTGATGGAGTAATATCCAGAAACTCAGCTTTGATCCAGGCCTTCCTGATATTCAAATTATGTGCTGTGGACAGAAGAAAATCTCTGTCCTTGAGTGTGGTGTTCAAGGCCCTTTGTTGTCTTCCCTGTTTCCTGCCTCACCACAGCTGTTGGCTCTCACACCCAGTCCTCTGGCCACTCTCAGGACTTGGGTTGTGTTTCCTTACAGACTTGTCCTTGCTGACATTTCCCTTTTGCTTTGAAGACTCTTTCTCTAAACCTGTGTTCTCTTTACTTTTTTAAACTTACCTAATTTTCTTAACACATAATATATTTTAAGTCATGAAAATAAGCATCTCAAAGAAATTTTGCAAGACAATAGAAAAATCTTAGGAAGGAACTAAAATTCTTGCATAATCACATCACTCGGATATAAGAACTATTATAGCATTCATATTTATTTTGCTATATATGTAGCACATATGCAGAGTTTTATATTGGCAAACACTGTAAATACAAGTCTTACATCAGCTCTTTTCACTTAATATTACATAGTAAGCATTTTCTGTTGTATTAAATGTTGAGAACACTTGTCTGATGTCTGCAAAATATTGTATCATATGGATATACTGTAATCTATTCAAAATCTTTGTTTTTTTTGTAGTAAATAATTTTAAAGAGATATATTTTTCTACTGAATTTTTAGGGTGATTATCCCTATACTGTTTTTTTTTTTTTTCTTTTTTAGGACACATGATTCATTTCTTTCCTTCCTTTCTCCCTTCCCTTGGTTGCCTCCTTATTTTCCTTGGGGTGAGGAGCATTTGATATGGATTAAGTATTTGGCTATAGCAAGGTAGATGGCTTGTCCATGGATCCCCCACTCTTGGCTTGAGTGCCAGTAGTGTCTTCTTAGACCCCAGTCTGGGCTTGTGGTGCTGTGAGCAGCTTCTGGCCCTTTGTCTAGCCCAGTGCACAGTGGTGTTGGATTAATGAGATCTTCTTTTGTCCCCACTATTTGTCTCTCTGATGGACTAAATGGATAAATCACATGAAAATCCACAGCCCCATTGTCCCCTTGCTACCAGCGCTCTTCTCCAAATTACTACACAAGCTACCATATGGCATTTTGCTTCATAGGATCATACCCCTTTCCAAAGAGTAGTTTATTTCCTCAATGACCCTCTTGACATTCTCCCTTTTTTGGAGGGGCGGAGTTAGTTTCTGTAAGAAGCTGTAGAATGAAAAGTATGGTTAAAGTAGAGGTCAGGACACAATTTCTTTTTTTTTTTTTATTAACATATAATGTATTATTTGTTTCAGGGGTACAGGTCTGTGATTCATCAGTCTTACACAATTCACAGCACTCACCATTGTCCATCACCCAGCCACCCCATCCCTCCTATCCCCCTTCACTCCAGCATCCCTCAATTTGTTTCCTGAGATTAAGAGGCTCTTATGATTTGTCTCCCTCTCTGGTTTCGTCTTGTTTCATTTTTCCCTCCCTTCCCCTATTATCCTCTGTCTTGTTTCTCAAATTCCTCATATCAGTGAGATTGTATGATACTTGTCTTTCTCTAATTGACTTATTTCCCTTAGCATAGTACCCTCTAGTTCCATCCACGCCATTGCAAATGGGAAGATTTCATTTTTTTGATGGCTGCATAATACTCCATTATAGATATATACCACATCTTCTTTATCCATTCATCTGTTGATGGACATCAGGGCTCTTTCTATAGTTTGGCTATTGTGGACATTGCTGCTATAAACATTGGGGTTCAGGTGCCCCTTTGGATCCCTACATTTGTATCTTTGGGGTAAATACCCAGTAGTGCAGTTGCTGGGTCGTATGGTAGCTCTATTTTCAACTTTTTGAGGAACCTCCATACTGTTTTCCAGAGTGGCTGCACCAGCTTGCATTCCCACCAAAAGTGTAGGAGGGTTCCCCTTTCCCCACGTCCTCACCAACATCTGTTGTTTCCTGACTTGTTAATTTTAGCTATTCTGACTTGTGTGAGGTGGTATCTCATTGAGGTTTTGATTTGTATTTCCCTGATGCCGAGTGATGTTGAGCACTTTTTCATGTGTCTGTTGGCCATTTGGATGTCTTCTTTGCAGAAATGTCCGTTCTTGTCTTCTGCCCATTTCTCGATTGGATTATTTGTTCTTCAGGTGTTGAGTTTGGTAAGTTCTTTATAGATCTTGGATACTAGCCCTTTATCTGATATGTCATTTGCAAACATCTTCTCCCATTCTGTCAGTTGTCTTTTGGTTTTGTCAACTGTTTCCTTTGCTGAGGACACAATTTCTTTTGGTGGTTGTACTACAGAGGGAGAGCTCCTAGTACTTTGGTTGAAACATTGGGAATTCTCTGGTTCAGAAGGAGAAGAAGCATGACGGACCTTCCCTTATGTTGGCAGCACTGCCCTATTTTAGGCAATAAACTATATTTTGTTCAGAGGTGATCCTCAGTTCAGCTCCACAAGTTGGTGACCAGTGGAAATTCCTCTAGCATTCTTTATCAGTGGGCCATCTGTCTTAGCTTCAATCTCTTTCTGTGTTGCCATTTATATTTCAGTTGTGAGGCCAAATCAAGAACTATAAACCACACCTCAAGAAGATTCCTACCAATTCAGTGGGGCTCATTTAAAATGACCTCTTCATGAAGTTGATCCTCATGTCCAGGGGAACTTGGCACATCATCTTCCTCCTTTGTGTTCTCATGGCATTTGGATTATTCTGCTGTTAAAGTGTATATCCCATTTGTGTACATTTTATCTCTTTTACCAGTCTAAGTTCCTTAAGGACATGGAAGTGCCTTGCTTACCTTGTCATTTTCTCAGTAGGAATCTGGCAAGGAGGTAGGGTGGGTGGAAACAAAACATGAGTGTTTACTCTGCACTAGATTACATGCATGATACTTTACTTGTACCATATTATGCTGCCATTATATTTTGGTTAATTGCATACATGTGTGCAAATCTCCTTTGAAGTTCTAATGCCACATTAACATGCAGGTGTTTGTAAGTGACAAGTGTATAACCCATTTAGCCAATCCATGAGTTGTCTACTGTCACCCCCATTGGCAATTGAGAAAACTGAGCTTTGGAGAGTTTATGTGATTTTTATCCAGACTAACACAGCTGGAAAGTGAAAAACCTAGTATCCAAATCAAGATCAAACCAATTGTAAAGACTCTTTGCCACCGTCCCACACCACTTCCTTTTTATACATTTATCCTGAGGTGTTCAATTAATATGCAATTGGCTACAGTGTTTATTATTCTGGGAGAGTGCATTCTCTTTTTAATCAATCAAGCAACCTAAGTTGGGATGAGAATAGGCCAAAATTCCCTTTCTACTTAGCATAAGTAAAAATGAAACAAACAATTTTTATTTTGAGCCCTGAGATAGTGGGATGATGAGAGAGGTATTCGGATCTCACGAAACCATGCTAATTTTCTAAGGCAGTGCTATATTTTGGTAAGCTTTTGTCAGAGAAGTTATTCATATATCTTAAAAATTCAATCTGTTGGCTAGTGGACCATGTCTGAGGGAGATTTGCACACGTTCTTCAGAATGCCATTTAATTTTCGAATCATCTGAATCACACATTTGGCATCAGCTGTTGCTATTTTTCCTCTTGATCATCTCGCCTATAGCGGTTCTAGGTGAGATGTTATTACATATGCAATCATTAAAATACAGACTTCTCATTTACAAACACCTGTATGTATGAACCTACTTTCTAATCTGGCATTCAGGTTTAAAGAGAGATTTGCTCGCATATATGTGACTAGCTAGAATATACAAATGCTGAGGTAGGAAATGCAGTGCTGCTTTAGCCTTTGCATGGATTTGAATGGTATCTCCCCTAGTGTGATAAGGAGTTCCACAACAGAGAATTCCAGCTGAACTAGAATAAATGATGGCATCAAGAGCTTCCTCTTTCAATGGGAGTTCCCAGGGCAGTGTGATGGAGAGTGTCCCTCTGCTCTACCTCACCTTCATGGATCCTCCTCCCACTGACGTAGCAGCAGGGGGTCATGCCCCACTCTGTCCTCCTCCTTGACATGCCTTACTCCCCCCGCCCCCAGGCACATTGTTTGAGTCTGTTTAATCTCTGAGGCACCTGAGAAAGTGAGGTGATGAAGGCTTTCACAGCTTAGAATCAGTGCTCAGGAACCCAGGTGCTTTCTAAATATGCTTTGGGGTTACTCCATAAATATATGTTCAGTCAGTGAGTGAGGTGCTCCATTCATTAAGTACTTACTTAACAACTACTGTGTTATAGAATCTGGAACTATATAGCTAAACAAGAAAACTTCCTCAAATTACATAGACTCTAATTGTGGGGAAGGGTTGGTCAATTCATTAGTTGTTACTGAACTCCCATAGGAATAGGGAACACAGTGGGAGGACAACTACATCAAGCTTGTGGATCAGGAAGTGTTTCCCAGTGACTGTACAACTGGACTAAGTGGGCATTTGCCAGATGGACAAGGTCCATAGGGCAGAAAGAGGGAAACTTTTATGCCAAGGAAATGCAAAGTTAAGGACAGGGTGATGTGGTTAGGGCCCTACAATTAGTTTGAACTAACTGGAGAAGAAAGAGAGTTGAATACTGAGGCTTGATAGAGAGGCAGGAGTCAGACTATGAGGGCCTTGTGTGCTAAGCATCTTATGGAAAAGGTGACTTGCATTTTCCTGGGTGTGGGGGCTGCTCTGAGACCAGGACCCCTCATTGGTGGGAAGTATTGGTGTCATAGCCTATTTTGTGTATTAAACCTTGTACAACCAAAACAATAGCAACAAAGAATGGTCTGAGCACTTGCAAAAGCTGAATGGATTTATACAATCACTAAGCAGGCAGGTTGCTTTGGTTTTGTCTGACATCTAGTATCAGAAGGATGTGGTCACTGGGAGGCATCCTCGTGGTAGTGTTTCTTGTGCTCCACAAAGGCTTATTTCCTGATGAATAGCTGGAGGGTGGGGATGGAGAGATTCCTGGGGTCAGAACCTCTAATCAAATATAGAACATAAGTTCTAGAGGTTGCAGAGGAATCCTATCCTGCAAATACTCAATTTCTTGACTAGATGCATTGGGCAGGGCTCAACAAAGATAATTTTTAGGACTTTCCAGAAATGGATTTATTCCTTTGGAGGATTTTGTAATTGTTAAGAGCAGTTGGTTTGGAAATGGAGGTAGACCTTTGGACTTATTTTACTTTTGCTTGCTGACAGACAACCTTGGTATCTGCAGCAATGCTTCTTCCCATTTGAGGTGTCTGGAGATCAGAAGGAAGGTTCCCTTCCTTTACATCATTGTCCCCCACATACTTCAGCACATTCACAGCAGATTCAGATGAAGTCGTGGTGAGGATCCACTGAGCACTTCATAATGCTCATGTCCTCCAAAAATCCTTGTCAGAGAGAAAATAAAGGCATGCTGGTCCCCTCACTGCTCAGAGATGAAAGAGTCTGAGCTAGATATGTGAGAAAGAACAGCAGCTTTGGAGCAGAACAAACCTGGAGTCCAATCCTGAATCTTCTCATTTGTAGCCATGTGATCTCAGGAACTTGTTTTACCTCTCCTACGTCAGTTTTCTCACAACCATCTACATCAAATAAAATGTTAATTGACCTACAACTTGGGGTCCCGATTTTCTGGAAGAGTTCCACTTACAAATGATTTGTCCTGTGTCGTATGTCTTGATATTTTTAGTCAGGAAATGTGGCCACCACAGATGTCTAAGCCTCATGTTATTTCCCTTAGAACAAGGCAGGCACCTGACCCCTGACATCGCATGGGATGTTTATACAGAAGTCCATCTGTCACATGACAGATGTATATGCAGTAGGGATCCATATAAGTAAGGATAACTGGAAGGATCTTCCTTTGCCTTGGATCATTATATGAGGCAGAACACTTCTTGGGAGAAGTAGAGCCAGGAACTTATATGGTCATTGTACTGTCACTGTACTGGTTACCTCACTGCCACGTAACCTTTATGCCCCTAGAGGAGGGTTCTACCTTTACCATAATCCTTTATGTTAATAAGCAGAGAGCAGTCCTTTCGTGCTAAGACCCCTGAACACATTGCAACTTTCCTCAGCATTGATCAGTTTAATTTTGTAGTATCTACATGTTTCAGTGTCCAGGGCCTTTTTAAAAATACTGTAGTTAGGTTTAACTTGAGCATTAATGCCCAGTTATTTCATCATGACATACAGAAATTTATATCATGCAGCCTTTCACAGAAGTGTGTTCAGATGGTTGGAGTCTGCAGGGATTCAGCACTGAGATCTAGATGCCCCTTGTTGATTGTGGTGGGTGGTATAGATCACCAAGCTGAAGAAGAGGGCTGCAAGTAGCATGTTTATGGGACTGTGAAGCACAGTGATATTGCTTTTCTTGAGCAATGTGACATAACTAGAGACTTCTGGAAAATTACAGTAGTCAGGCTGGCAGCAGCCTGACTCTTATTCAGGATGCTGCAAATACCTGATAGGAAGATCCCAGTTTGGACCAGATGGAGAAAGGAGAAGAAGCTCAGAGGTTGAATCAAACTGATTCCTGGTGAGGCAGCTTTGATAAAATCTGTCTGTGATTGAACAAGCAGACAGTCTGTGCATTCAGACTTGCTGGTGGGATCAACACCATCACCCCCCCCCTTTTTTGATACAGGACGAATTCTTCCTGATAGTGTTTCTGGATTAGGTTTGTGGAAGGAAAGGAAACGACTCATATGAAATAATAAGAAAGAACTCTACTGGAGCTGAGGAAGGGGACCAGTGTGCTGTGGTAGAAAGTGGGCTGCGTGGAGGCCATGTGTTTCAGTCTTAGTTTGACCACAAAGAAACAGTGGGAAATTGTCCAAGTCACTTAGTTACCTTGTCACCTGTGCAATGACAAGGTAAGTCTCTTTCTATGTCAGTGCTGCCATGGCTTTGATATGGGGAAAGGTGACAGAATTGGTGGGGGTTGTGATGGAGGGAAGGAGATGACTGGGGATGAAGACAGAGAGAATGGAAGTGATCTGAAGAAGAGAAAAGAAAAATTACCTTAAAGATGATGCATGAGGAGGTTTATGTGATCAATAAACAAAAAGATTATGATTACATTTTTAGTTACTTTCAGGTTGTTATTAATACTTATGATAGACCTTCAAAAATCAGGAAGGTGACTGATTTTTGCATATAGACCTGAACCTCTTAGGTTTGGTGTATGTTTGTGGGTGAGGGGTGGGGAAAGCCTGGAGCATGTAACCTGGAGGACTGTGTTCTGCAGAGGGCCCTCCCAGTGATTGGAGAATAGTCAGGAATTCAGCCCAGCAGGGAGAGGCCAACCAAGACCAATAAAGGGCTTCCACATGAACATTTATTACTTGAGAGGAGTTTTAGGATACTGTTTGAAGGCACTGACTATGGATGCAAGCTTCTTGAGTTTGAAATCTGGGTCTGTCACTTTTAGCTGTAAGATCTTAGGACACTTACCTCTCTGTGACTCAGTTTTCTCATACGTAAAATGGAGATGATAATAATTTTGCTTCAGAGGGTAATTGTGGAGGTTACACCTAGAATACCTAGGGCAGACTTTTGTTTTGAAGATGATGAAGTACTTTTCCCTCTTGGATCCTCTAATTACAGTTAAAAACCCTGGACTCTATATGTAAACCAACATAAGGAGACTATGAAGGGAGGAGAGCAGTCAGGTTAGCTAGTGACTTTGGGGCATGAAGAATGATATGGTTAATGAGTTCTCTAGGTTTTCTTTTTGTCTCACACCCCAGGCATGGTGTAGAATAAGCCAGTGATCCAGACATGCCAATGGGCACAGACAAAAAAAGAAAAAAGGAAAAAAAGCCCAACAAAAACCTGATCTCTTTAGCCAATGGACAGGAAAAGGATAACCCAGAAAGGCAGATACTTCTGGGTAATAGTTGCTCTGCTCTAGCCAAACACCATAGAAAAAACTGTGGCCTCACCCTACCCGTGCCAGCAAAGGCTGAGTGGGGAGGCTAGATTGCTATCTCCAGAAGACTATACTGAGGTGCCCAACACCCTCAGCAGGTTAGTGTCAAAGAAGGACAAGCAGGGAATCAGAACTTCCCTCCACCATCCCACTTTCAGTGGAGACCGTGTGGGGAGCCTGGACAATAACAAGGCACCCCCTCCCTCCCTCTAGGGTGGTGTCAGAGGAGACCTAGTAGGGACTCAGGACTTTCACCATTACTGAGGGTAACAACAGCACCCCCACTGTGGTGATAGTGGGCACCATGGGGGGAGCTGGAAATACCACCCTGCTGAAGAGTGACGAGGTGCTTCCCCCATCCCTACGTGTTAATGGAAGCCAAGGAGCAAAACTGCCCTGTTGCCTACCTGGCAGTAATGAAGTGGCACCCTCCCCTCTTCCCTGCCAGAGCAGTGTCAGAAAAAGACAACTAGAACATAAGACTTAAATAAGAGTCTCTTAACATGACAAGAATATCTAGGTTTCAATTGAAAATCATTTGTCATACTGAAGATCAGGAAGATCTCAAACTGAATGAAAAAAGCCACAGATAGATACCATTATGAAAATGCCAGAGAATGTTAGAATTATCTGACAAAGATTTCTAAGCAGCCATGATACTTCAGTGAGCAATATGAACACGCTTGAAAAAAAATAAGAAAAAAAAAGCCTCAGCAAAGAGGTACAAATTCTCAAAAAAGAAATAGAAGACATGGAAAAGAACTATGTGGAAAATTTAAAACTGAAAACTGCAGTAACTAAAACAAAAAGCTCAATGGATGGGCTCAATAGCAGAATGGGAGTGAGGAGAGGAAAGAGTCAATAACTAGAAAATAAAACAATGGAAATTGTCCAATCGGAAAAACAGGGAAACTAGACTGAAATAAAATGAACAGATTTAGGATCTGTGGGATTATCACAAAAGGTCTAATATTTGTGTCATCTGAGATGAGAAAGAGGGTGACTGAAAAGGTGATCAAAGTAATATTAGCTAAAAACTTCCCAAATTTGGCAAAAGATATACACCTACAGATTCAAGAAGCTGAATGAACTACACATGGAATAAACCCAAACAAAGTCATGCAAAAGCATCATAATTAACTTTCTGAAAATTAAGAAAAAGAAAAAAATCTTAAAAGCTACCAGAGAAATATGACATTTTACCTATGGAAGAAAAAAAAATTAAATTTCTCATCAAAAACATTCATTGGAAGCTAAAAGGAAGTGATATTATTTTTCAAGGGCTGACAAAAATAAAATAATTGTCAGTCCAAAACTCTTTACCCAGCAAAAATATCTTTTAGGAATGAAGGGGAAATCAAGACAACCTTCAAGATGAAGGAAAACAGAATTTATTGCCATCAAAACTACCCTAAAAGAATGGCTAAAGGAAGTTTTCTAAACAGAAAATAATGATAAAGGAAGAAACCTTAGAACATCAGGAAGGAACAGAGAACATGGTAAGTGAAAGTATGGGTGAATCCAATCCCTTTTCCTTCTCCTCATGAATTTTCTACAGTCTGTTTAACAGTTGAAGCAAAAACTACAACACTATCTGATGTGGCTCAAAATGTGTATAAAGGGCATATTTAAGGCAATTATATTATAAAAAGGAGAGGGTAAAGGACATAAAGGGAATTAAGATTTCTATATGTCACTCAAACTGGTGAAATAATGACACCAATAGGTTGTGATAAATTGTATATCTATAATGTAAAACCTAAAGCAACAAATAAAAAAAGTTATGCAAAGAAATTTACTTAAAAAGGCTATAAATATATCAAATGAAATTCTATAAAATGTTCAAATAATCCACAGGAAGATAGGAAAAAGAAAAGCAAGATACAAAAAACAGAGATAATAGAAAATAAAAGTTAAAAAGGCAGGCTTAAGCCCTAACATATTAACAATTACATTAAAAATAAATGGTCTAGGGCACCTGGGTGGCTCAGCTGGTTGTGTCTGCCTTCAGCTCAGGTCATGATCCTGAGCCCCACATCAGACTCCCTGCTCAGCAGGAGCCTGCTTCTCCCTCTCCCTCTGCCACTTCCCCTGCTTGTGCTCTGTCACTCTCACTCTCTCTCAAATAAATAAATAAAATCTTTGAAAAAAATAAAAGTAAATGGCCTAATACACCAATACAAAGACAGAGCTTGCCAGAGTGAATTTAAAAACATAAGAAAAGAAAATTAAAAATATCCCATTATGATCCCATTCATAATTGCTAAAGATAAAAATAAAATATGTGTAAATCTAAATAAAATATATACAAGAATTATATGCTGAAAAATTATTCAATGCCATTCGAATAAATCAAAAAAGATATAAATAAATGGACAGACATCTCATGTTAATGGATTGGAAAACTCAAAATAGTAATGATGTCCATTCCTCCCAAATTGTTAAATAGGCTTAATATAATCCCTATCAAAATCTCAGCAAGATTGTTTGTAGAGTTAGACAAGAATACTCTAAAATTCATAATGAAAGGCCAAGGAACTAGAATAGCTAAAACAATTAAAAAAAAAAATAATGTTGGAAAAAACAGTCCTATCAATTTCAAGATTTATTATATAACTATAGTAATCAAGACTATGTGGTACTGGCACATACATAGATCAGTGGAATAGAGTAACTGAAAATAGATCCACAGAAATATGACCATCTGATTTTTGACAGAGGTGCCCAAGCAAATTGATGGAGGAAAGAGCATTTTCAACAAATATACTGAGGCAATTGGACACTGATGGGGAAAAGTGAATCTTAACCTCACATCTAACATAAGCACATCTTACATAAAAATTAACTGAAAGTAGATCATGAACTTAAATATAAAATCTGAAACTATAAAGCTTTAGGAAAAACAGGACAAAACCTTTGGGATAGAGAATTAAGGAAAGAGTTTCAAAATTTGATATCAAAAACATAATCCATAAAAGGAAGCATCAATAAAATGGACTTCATCAAAATTTAAAACTTTTGCTCTCTGAAATACCTTGTTCAGAGGATGAAAAGACAAGCTATGACCAGGAAAGAATATTTGCAAACCATTTATTTAACAAAGAACTAGTATCTAGAATATAAAAGAGTTCTCAAGACTCAACTATAAAAAACCAATCCAATTATAAAATGGCAAAAGTAGAGCTATTTCATCAAAGAAGACAAATGGCAAGTATAGAGAATATGTTCAACATCATTAGCCATTAGGAAAATGAATTTTAAGCCAACAATAGCACATGCACCCCAGTGTTTATGGCAGCAATGTCCACAATAGTGAAAATATGGAAAGAGTCCAGATGTCCATTGACAGATGAATGGATAAAGAACACACACACACGCACACATATATACACACACACAATGGAATATTAGCAATCAAAAAGAATGATATCTTGCCATTTTCAACAAGGAGGGTGGAACTAGAGTGTCTTATGCTAAACAAAATAAGTCAGAGAAAGACAAATACCATATGATTTCACTCCTATTTGGAATTTAAGAAACAAAACGATGAACATAGGCAGAGGGAAGGAAAAATAAAATAAGATAAAAACAGAGAAGGAGGCAAACCATAAGAGACTCTTAACTATAGGGAACAAACTGAGGATTGCTGGAGGGGAGGTGGGTGGGGGATGGGGTAATGGGTGATGGGCATTAAGGAGGGCACTTCAGGGTCGCCTGGGTGGCTCAGTCCTTAAGCGTCTGCCTTCAGCTCAGGTCATGAACCCAGGGTCCTGGGATCGAGCCCCACATCGGGCTCCCTGCTCAGCGGGGAGCCTGCTTCTCCCTCTCCCTCTGCTGCTCCCCCTGCTTGTGTTCCCTCTCTTGCTGTGCCTCTCTCTGTCAGATAAATAAAATCTTTAAAAAAAAAAAAAGGAGGGCACTTGATGTAATGAGCACTGGGTGTTGTATGCAACTGACGAATCAGTAAATTCTATCCCCGAAACTAATAATACACTATATGTTAACTAAATTGAATTTAAATAATATCTTAAGAAAAAAGAAAGGGTAACTATACAGGTATCAGAATGGCTGAAATAAAGAATAGCAACAATAGCAAATACTAGTGTAAATGCAGAGAAATTGGATCACTCATACATGACTTCTAGAAGACAGTTTGGAAATTTCTTAAAAAAGTAAACCTGGAAAAAAACCCCCTCAAACTACCATTCCATTCTCCAGCATTTGCACTCCTGAGCATTTATCCTAGAGAACTGATTACTTATATTCACACAAAAACTTGTACACAAATGGTTGCAGCAGCCTTATTGGTAGTAACCTTGTATTTTTTTGTTGGGGCTGTCATAACAAAGTGCCAAAAACTGGGTGGCTTAAACAATGGATAGTTACTATCTCACACTTCTGGAAACTAGAAGTCTGAGATCAAGGTATCAATCAGCAGGGTTGGTTCCTTCTGAGCCATGGGGAGAATCTGTTCCGTATTGCTTTTCTAGCTTCTGGTGGTTTGCTGGTAATTTTTGGTGTTCCTTGCCTTGCTAATGCCTGATCTCTGCCTTCATGTTCACATAGATTTCTCCCTGTGTTTGTGCTTGTGTACAAATTTCCTCTTTTTATACAGATACAAGTCATGTTGAATTAGGGGCACACCCTATTCAGTATGACTTCATCTTAACTGACTATTAATTTGCAACAACCCCATTTCCAAAAAAGATCACATTCTGAAGTACTGGGGGTTAGTACCTCAACATACGAATTTTGGGGACATAATTAACCAATAACAGGCCTCAAACTGGAAACCAGCTCAATGTCCTGTAACAGGTGAATGGTTTAACTGTGATATATCATACCATGAAATACTACCCAGCAATAAAAGAGGGGCATGATACATGTGGCAGCCTGAATGAATCTCTAGAAAGCTGAGTGAAGAAAGCCAATGCTGAAAGTTTACATATGACATAATCCCATTTATATAGTATTCCTGAAATGACAAAATTATGGAAATGGTTGTCCAGAGTGATAGAGGAGTTGGAGTACAGGGAAGTATGTATGACTCTAGAAGGAAGGGCAGCATGAGGGATCCTTGTAGTAATGGAAAGACTCTGTGCTTTGTACAGTATCAATATCCTAGTTGTGATATTGTACTATACTTTTGCAAGGTATTACCATTGGGAGAAATTGGCTAAAGGAAGAGGATTCACAGGGTCTCTGTGCATTATTTCTTACAACTGCATGCCTGTCTACAATTATCTCAAAATAAAGTTGTAATACCTAAAATACCTAAGACTTAAGTGCATGCTACATAGCTAAGTGCTCAGTAAATGAGCATTTAGTAAGTGAGTAAATTGGTACTAAGCGCTCAGTATTACCTTTGGTAAATACCATTTTCCCCTATAACTCCAGCACAGAGTGTGCTTACATATATGCATTTGGCATTACCTTCCTTTAAAGAACAAATATAGAAATTATAAGAAAATCAATAGGAACTACCACCCATTTTTCACCATAACTGGGCTCTGCCTCTTCAGTTCTAAATGGAGCTCTCTGAGCATTCTTGGATACTGAAGGAAGTAACATCTTTGTCCTAATTTTTTTCATGTACTCCTGTGTATTTCTGTGCTCAGTTATATTATAGGGAAGTTTGGAGGTCTTGCTGCCTTCCATATTGCCCATGATTTCTCATGGTCTTCATTGGGGAAGGAACCACTGAGAGCAGGCACTAATTTTGTCCCACTATGGGGAAGGCATATGGGTAGGTGTTCCTTTTATGATAGAGTAAAGAGAGTGCTGCTCCCATTTTTTTCCTCAGAAAATGAGATTGGAAATAGCAAACAAGATCCATTTTCAGTGGAACTAGAAGTCATCTGGCACCCCAAGCCACAGTGTATGAGGAAGGGTGGGCAAGTCAAGGAGTCAAGGAGAGGTGTGCAGAGACATTAAACCAGTGTGCTCAAAATGACAGTTTATAGACAAAACCGATAAAGCGCAGATGTTCAAAGTAGGCAGCACAACCTGAGGGGCAAAACAACCATTCACTGTTGGGAATAGCAGTATTGAGGTGCATAGCCTGGTGGGGGAAGGATTGCTGGCTGTGGGCGATTGAGAAATCATACAAATGTGCCACAATTGTGAGCTGGGGGAATGAGGAAGCGTCTGCACCGTGAGCGGTCTGCAGCTGCTGCAAGAACCCTCACCCAGCCCTGTGTCCCAGAGAACCTGTCCAACACCCTGCTAGTACCTGCTCTGAGAAGAGCTCACATTGTTCAGAGACCCACGATAAGTTATGGGGGCCAGGTGAAGGAGGTAAGGAGAAGAACCAAGAACAGGTTTTGCACAAAAGTAATGCAGAAAAGATTAGACACAACAAATACAAATGGCAGATGGAGAATGTACACCTAAAAGATCTTCCCTAAACAGAATAGTGTTTGCATTTAAATTTTTTTTAAAAAGAAAGCAATAGCTTCCAGAAAATAAAAATTTAGATCACATATATAAGAGGTCATGGAAGATGTGGTGAGGCAGTGGAAGAAAGTGAAACATGAACTGGTTGAGCTCAGGAAATCAGTGAAACGAAAAAATAAAATCATTAAATATGAAGTCATGCTTGACAACAACATGAAGGAATTTAGAGATTATTGAAAATATGGTAGGAGAAATGGGGAAGTGTTCGTCAAAGGGTACAAAGTTTCGGTTATACAAGATGAATAAGTCCTAGAGATCTGCTGTATAGCACAATGGCCATAGTTGTGAATACTATATTGTATACTTAAAATTTTGCTAAGAGGGTAGATCTTAAGTGTTTCTATGATTAAAAAATAATAAGGAGGGCAGTAGGAAGCTTTTGCAGGTGATGGATATGTTTATGGCAAAGATTTGGTCATAGATTCATGAGTGTATACTTATCTCTAAACTCACAAATTGTATACATTAAATATGTACAGCTTTTGTGTGTCAGTCATACCTCAAAAAGTGGTTTAATAAATATGGTTACAAATATGAGTGACAACATTGAGAAAAGCAATTAAAAAATGAATATGATATAAGCAAAGGGTTAAAATGACTTGAGAAAATGATAAGTATGGAAGACAAAGTGAATCAACATATACATATTTACTTTTCCTAAAGAAGAGAATCAAATAATGAAATGGGAAAAAAATCTGAAGATACAACTCAAGAAAAATTTCCATAACCAGAAGAAGTCTTGAACCCAGGATTCAAGTGCCAAGAAATGTTTACACATAATAGTCAAATAGATACATATCCTAGTAAGTTAACTGACTTCAAAATTGAAAAAAAAATTATTTGGGCATAACAAAATGAAAAAGCTGCGCCCAGCTTTACACCTTTCCATAAAAGTATCTAGAGCAGAAATAGAAGAAATTGGAACAGTGCTCTATACTGTTCTTCCCCCAAATTGTTTTTAAATAGCAAAAGAATCAAATAACACAAATGTCTATCAATAGGGAATTATTTAAATAAATTATAATATTACAGTATATGTATATAATGGGAGATTATATGGCAATTAAAGGAATACAGCAACTCTAATTGTCGTAATATAAAATGGTTTCCAAGATATATTTCAGGAAAAAAAAGTGTATTGCTACTTTGTATGTATATTTTAGGATATATTTTTAAAAACTGATAATAGAGATTGTCACAAGGCAGAGGTAAGAGGGATACCTCCCCCCCTTTTTTACTGTCTGTTTTACTGTATGCACATAATAATTATTAAGATAAAGAACTGAAAAGAAATAGACTTGTTTATTCAAAATATCTTCTGTACTAGAGCATGAAAGTTCACTGTTAGAGCCACTCTTCACTTTTCTTCACTGCCTTCCATTTTAAGATGCAAATATTCATAGGCCAAGTAGCAAATTGAGTCCCGTGGGAGAAAGAGACCATTATAATTTTTTTGCTTTTCTTCAGATTACTTTTATGAGAGAAGATGCTCAATAAACACTGATTGTCTGGACATTCACTAAGCTAAAATGAAGTGACAAAAGAGATTGCTTAAGAAGATTCATATTGTTGCTTGAGTATGCAAATCTTACTAGATTGTCAGCATTGCTCCCATTTAGCCAAATGAAACAGGGAATTGAGAATTGGAAATAAAATTAGCACTTCCAGGCCATTTCTTATTCTGCTTTAAGAACTGTATTTTTCCTTGTTGGGCAGAAAGGTATATCTGTGCCTGTGAAAAGAATCATATTAACTTTTCAGGCTTTATCAAGAACTAAATGTACTAATGGCAGGAGTTGCCCCAGGTTAATTGTGTTTGGGTTAAACTATTTACAGAATATTTTTGAGGTCCCCAGAGTCTTCTGTGCTCTGATCCATTCTGAGCTGGTCTTAAAGTCACTTATTGCAGTCATTTCCAAGTGCTTTAGGACAAATCTCACTAACCGCTACATTCCCACTACCCACACAAGAGTTTTTATGACAGAGATAAGTCTTTAAATGAGGGGAGGTGATAAATCTACCTGGATCCCCCCAGTATCTCTCGCACAACCGCATCACTGTTTCTCAGCCATTAGTGTGGCACATTTTTTTTTTTTTTAAGATTTTATTTATTTGAGAGAGAGAAAGCATGAAAGGGGGAAGAGTCAGAGGGAGAAGCAGACTCCCCACCAAGCAGGGAGCCTGATGTGGGACTTGATTCCAGGACTCCAGAATCAGAACCTGAGCTGAAGGCAGTCGCTTAACCAACTGAGCCACCCAGGCGCCCCCAAGTGTGGCACATTTTGATCATGAATACATGCAAGCCTGTAAAGGGCACCTATGTAGATTCATTAAAAATTTCAAATGACTACGTCTCCATTTGAAGCATGGGTACTTCTACTAAACAAACAGGTCTTTATTTTTACTGATTTGATTTCATTTCCTACTGTAACTCCTTGTGAGAGGTACATACAAGTGGCAGAACGGAGTGAAAAGTAGCAGCTGAAATGCCATGAGGAATAGCAGTGCTTGAGCTGTGGCTGGTTGGAAATGTGCATGCTTCATTCTCTTCCCATTGTCAGCTAGGGCTCTGTGGTATCAGTGGAAGGAGTTCCCTGACATGCTTTTATGGATAAATACCCTGCTTGGTCTTACCTCTTGTGTTGCCTTCTGGGGCCATTACTAAAGATCTACCAGCTGATTTTAATTGCTGCAAGGGAGAGAAAGATGCTCTCAAGGTTGGCAACATTTCCTACCATGGAGGGTTTTAAAGAATCAAGTCAATATCTTCAACTACCATAGGACAGAAACAGGAAGCCAGCATACTCCCAAGGTGACCGTGTTTAAGAATGTCTAAACAAGTATCCTGTTAAGGGTGTGTTATAACATGTATTTTTACAGATGCAAGTGACTCACTGCACAGACTGTTCCTAGTAAATATTACCTTTCGTGAGACTGAAAAAATAGACAACCTTCTTGGCTCATAATCTGAGTTAGTAGGTACTGAGAAATGTCTTATCAGTCCTTATCGTTATTGCTGGACTGTGGCTATTAACGTATGGTCCTAATAACCCACTCTTTTCCCGCAACTAGAGCTGAAGGGAGGTGAGCTAGCTATATTCGTTTGGTATAGTAGGGGAGGTCTAAAAATTGTTCTGCTGAGCTAGCCCTTGCTTGCTATGATATCAGATGCCATAAGTACACTCATAGTACACTGTTCTGACCCTTGCTTCTCATTTCTGTCAGTAAAACAAAGTAGCTATCTAGATAATACAGGAGCCTGTCCACTCTGCCAAAGTTAATTTGAATAGTAAATCCATCCTGTATAAGGAAATGTTTTCTCAAGTGCTCTGGTTGTGCTATAATCTGAAAGCACGTACTTAGAAGGGGGATGATACAGTTAGTTCAGTATAATTTCTCAGCTTAATATAAGCCAGGAGAAACCTAGGCTTGCAATTTTCCACATTCAGTCATGAGATTGTGAGGAAATACTGAGTGTGCCCATAGGGCAATTCCATGGGCAGTAATGAGGTTTTACTAATAATATAATTGTATTCATTTTAAACCTGGAAAAGTCATGAGTAATAAGCCAGTTGAAACCTTCCATTAAAATCTTTTTTTCTAACTTAGTTTCTGTATTTTCCATTTAAATACATTATAGTTTGTGTTTCCCTTCTCAGTTAATGTCATAATCATATCTGCATAGATTCCACTGATTTTTCTTCATATGCAAAATCTATGCAGCTATTCATGTTACAAAAGCATAATAAATAACATTACTTCCAAGTATGAAGTTGCCTTAGAATGGCAATATTACCTAAAATGATTTCAACAGTTCTGTTATTTGTGTAGTCTTCACCCCCTGAAATAATTCAGGGCAAGTTTAGTTTAATTAATCTTTGTTCAGTTAATACAACCAGTTTACTGTCTAATTAATACCACCCTTCTCTTTTTACACATTCAACAAGAATTTGATTGAGTGGCTATCAAGTATCAGCACCAGTCCAGATGCTGAAAATACAGAGATGAAAGAGACATGATGGTGTCTCTACTTCTGATAGATGTAGGAAGTTATGAGAGACTGTCACTCTCACTCTAGTCTTGACATCAAGCCAGATACTCTACAGCATTATAGTCTTTCAAACTCTTCAGAGCTCAGTAGGTAAAAAAAAAAAAAAAAAGGCAGAATTAACTACATTGCAGAAAGTGACAGGCCATTTCTGTGAGAGGAGATCCACAGTTACTTTTGCTCCTGATGGGTCAGTAGGAGGGGAAAATTTTATCACAGATGAAAGGGTAAAGAGAAACCACCCCAGCATTTGATAGTTGCATGTGAGTTGGCAGGAAGGATTAGAATCCCAAGGAGCTTCAGCTGCAGCATATCTGCATCCATCTGCCAGCTCTTTTCTAGGGACCTTCACTAAATATACAGAAGTATGATGCCAAATGATGGAATCAGAACAGGTTTGCTGAACTAATTTACCCCTAAGGTATGAGAAGCTCCTCTTAAATACAAGGCAGAAGACTACTGAAGGCTAGGGGTAGGGCAGGAGAGATGAGACAGATCTCTCTTAGGCATTTTAGGGCTTCATCAGGTATACTAAAGCAGGCCCCCAAAGGTTGGGAAAGGGAGCAAGAAAGCTGAGAGTCATCTTGCTAGATGAATCAGGGACTTCACAGAATGTACTGTGGAGGCCTTCCAGAAGCTAGGGGTCAGACAGCAGTGTTAAGAGATATCTTGAGGAGTACAGAAAGCCAGGAGTGGGACTGGGGGAAGAAGAAAACTCTCTAGAGCCCAGAAACAAACCACCCAAAACAAAACAAAAAACAGAAGATGGGCTGAAAAGTAGATTGAGATTTTTTTAGAGCTTGAAAAATTGGTGGCTGGGTGGTATAGCTGAGTATATCCAGAGACTTGCTGAAGGGAAAGTCCTGATCATGTTTTTAAACTTTTGAAACCACTTTAGTTAGATTTAGGTAACTGAATCTAACTAAAGCTAAACTAAGCTCAGACTTCTCGCAACTATAGTTTAGCCTAACTCAGCCCTGACAGAAGGAGTGTATCCTTTTCTGGAATTACTCTTATTTACTTTAGTTTCTAATATTATTGTCTAATATATCTAATATATGACATATATTATTAGGTCAAATATATGTCATATACAATACCATGTATTATCTAATATACTCCCATGTCTGAACCACAATAAAAATTCATGAAGTGTGCAAAGAAACAAGAAATATAACTCAAAGTCAAGAAAGGAACTAGTCAATAAAAGTAGACCAAGGGATGGACTAGATGATGAAGTTATAAGAGAAATTTTAAAAACCCTATGATATATATGTTAAAGGATCAGTGGAAAAGTGGACATACATGAAAACATATAGGAAATCTCAGCAGAGACAGAAACTAAAGGAAAGAAAAAAGAACCAAGTGGCTATGCTAGAAATGACAACTGCAAAATCAAAAATAAGCAGTTTATTTGATGAGCTTAATAGCAGACATTCACAGCAGAGGAAAGGATCAGTAAACTTGACCAAGTGAACAGGGAAACAAATGATCCAAATGGTAAAATAACGGGAAATAGAATGAAAAAATGAAGCAGGCTACTTGGAAGCTGGAGAAATATCAAATGATCTAATCATAGGTAATTGAACCTATGGAAGGAGAGAAGAAGTGGAGAGAGAAAAGAAATATTTGAAGGAAGAGTGGCTGAAAATTTTCATAATTGATTAAAGACTTCAACTTTGGAAAAAAGAGCTAGAGGAAGACTGGGTATGGATGGGGTTAAGGACTTTTTTCAGATTGGATGTTCAAGGAATGCCTATATGAGGTTAGCATAACTTGAGCAGAAATCATAAGCCATAGTAAAATATGGTTAAGAGCATTCAAAGGTGAAGAAACAAGTGCAAAAGCCCTAACTTGGTAATAATCTTGGGGTATTTGAGGACAGCAGGAAGCCAGTGAGGGGGGAGATATAGGAAATAATTTGTGGAGGTCAGCAGGAGTAAGTAGATCATTTCAAGAAGCGTTGGGCAAATCTCACTATGGGAAGACATTGGAGAGACTGAATGCATTTGATGGCAGTAGTTTGGAGTAGGGGGACACTCGACAGCTTTTTTGTATCTTACTCCTTTTATTCCCCCTTTTGAGACACAAAAATGTTAATTCAGGAAAGATTCTCTAGTGGTCTCTCTAGTCAAGTACATCTGAAAGTTCTGAAGTCATCTATGGGTAAGGATCATAATACTTTCAAAGGTTATGAAATATGTTTACGATTTTGAACTTTTAAATTCACATTATAAAAGAGACATTTTTGCTAGGTTAATTCCTACCGGCAGAAAATACACAGGTTCTTTTTTCCACATAGGTCAGAAGTGAGATGATGAATGTTTCAGCCACTGCAACGATTATTTAAAGTAGGAGCCAAGGAGAAGTCAAAAGGGATGCTGTATGTCTGGGCAGGGAGTTTTATTTGTATGAATGTTACTTCATGGTGATCCTGAATGTTAAATCTTCTGTATTTTTCATGGCCTAGGGCAATACCCTACCTGAGGAAAATAAAGCAGACTCACCAGAGCTCAAGTTGGTCCTTGTTTTCTTTAAGACAGATACTTGATCTCTGAGTTATCAGTACACTTTCCAAGGTCATCAGAATGGATAACTGCTTCAGTTTTCTTGTAAGCCATGGGAATATGGCTTAGATTTATCCATTAAAAAAGACTAGGTAGGTTTAGGATGAAGTTTTATCCTTGTAGGATTTGCAATGTAAAAAACGAAATAACCCCCAAGATCATTAAGAGAGGGGTATTTCTGCACCCATGGATAGATGGAAGGAATGCATTTCTGTTGTTCTATTTGTCCAATTTAAAATATAGTGCTTTAGGCCATGGATATGGGCTTGCTTGCACCACAGACTGTCCTTAGCCCCACTGTACCCTGCCCACCGAAGTGGAGAGGCTCAATAGGAATTGGCCCCATGGGGGAGTGAATGCCGTTGTAAAGCTGAGGTTAGGGGGAGTGGTCAAGGAGGCAGGGACAGACACTGATCAGTGGAGCCAGTGGAGTCTGGTGGGGCTGGCAGCGTAGGCCTCTCAGAGGGGGTGGGGCTTAAGCCAGTTCTGAAGGAAGTGAGGTGAAGTAACTAAGATTTCATAATACTTAAGGTCTCTGAGTTTATTTTAAAAAAACATGTATCTGCTCCCGTGTGCTATCCAGCTCATTTCCCTTACTGATAAATGCACTGCCAGAAGTAATGACGTTCAGAAAAATGAGCTGTATTTCATTCAGCTTCATAATGCCCTAAGTTTGCTGAACAGTTTTGCGTCCATAGCCCTGAGTGGCCTGGGTGATAGATCCTGCAGGCTTTGCTGTTGTGTTGTTGGGACAACAGTGTAAAATTCCACTGGAAAATCCACACATTAACTTTTGAAAACCTGATAGGTCTAATTTGGGATGCCTATGGTGCGTCTAGATCGAGGACATATATTTATGGTTCAAAGAGTAGCAGATCTCCCTCTTGTCATTGGAATCACTTTTCTTTTTCAGTTTCTTTCTGCTTCAGGTTTTCTCTTTCATTGTCATTTTTTCTGATTTGATCTTTTTTCTTCCCTTTTCCTTGCTTTCTAAATCTGACCAGAAGCGTGTGGACAGACAAGCTAAATTTTTGGCAATTATTCTTGGAAAGACCTTTGGAAAATTATGTGATGAATGTGTATCACCACTCTTACCACCTAGTGGAATCTGTCATGACACAAACACTTGATTGGGCAGGAGGCCTTGCTTGAAGTCCTCCTGGAATGGAACGTGTGGTTGAACCCAGTCCTCTTTCAGGTTTATTTTTACGTGCTGGCATCCTCAGGCATTGTTGTGTGTGTCCACCAGAAGGTGTCTACCCACGTTTCCACAAAATGCAGCATTGCGCTAGAGCGTCACCTCCACAGTCCTCCTACCATGTTCAGCTAAGGCTTTTAGGCTAGTTACAAAACAGATATTTTTTAAAAAAAATATTTACTTGAGAGAGAGAGAGATAGCGAGAGAGAGCACGAGTGGGGGGTGGGGAGGAGGAGAAGCAGACTCCCCATTGAGCAGGGAGCCCAAGGATCATGACCTGAGCCAAAGGCAGACGCTTAGCCAACTAAGCCACCCAGGTGCCCCACAAAACAGAGTTTTATAAAGGAGGCCCAAGATTCTGTCAACTCTTCCATTTTCCTTAAACTATTAAAAACCCTGGGAACATGAGATGGTTGATTTGAGTTAGGAAAAAAAGTAGCAGGGATGGTCAGTGTCACTCCATATAATTAGAATCTCTAGAATAACTATGGAAGCAATTCCTTGTGTGTTTATCTAAACAAACAATCCAATGTGTAAAATACTAGTATAGGTTTCTAGTTGAACATGGACATTTAAACACATGGTGCATCTTGGCTCCCTTCTAAAAGTCCATATAAACGCCAATAAAAGACATAAAAGACAGGTCAGCAGTGAAGAATAGATGAGTCAGGAGTGGGTGGAGGTGTCCATGCATTTTTGGAATATGTAAAGAAGTTGGAGGAGTGGAGACTGGAGAGAGAAAACTGTAACTTATGCTTGCAGATGTCATCAAGCAACACTCCGCAGATTCCCAGAAAAGCATACAATTAGAGGCTCTGGATATCATAGACAGTGTGAGGCAAGATTACAGGAAAATCTGTGTATGCAGTGTTTAGACCTCCACTTTCTCTCCCTTAGCCACCCCTACCCTTGCTTCTCTAGGAGCCCAGAACCCTACAATTGAAGTTCTGGCCTCAGGGAGCCAAGACACACCATGGCCATGGCTCTCAAGCAGGGACTATTCTCCCCACCTCCCCAGGGGATATCTATCAATATCTGGAGACATTTTTAGTTGTCACAACTTGGGGATGCTTCTGGCATCTAATGGTTATGAGGCCAGGGGTCTGCTAAATACCCTACAATACACAGGACAGCCTACGCAGCAAAGAACTCTCTAGCCCAAATGTCACGAGTTGAGGATGAGAAGCCTGCCCTGGGGTGAGGGGAGGGAGAGCGCTGAATCAGAGAACTAAGCTGGAGTCTGCATGTTGAATAGTGGGAGCCTGAGCTCCCCTACCCACTCTACTCCTAAATGCCAAATAGAAGGCAGGAGCTTGGGTGATACTTTCTGCAAGAGACAAGAAAAAGCCTCTAGACAGGGGCTTTGGGGACTTGCCAGTAAAAATGCCTCTCACTGCCCACTTGTCCAACATTGAGGACCCCCACCTGGCAAGACCAACAGTATTTGCAAAGGTCCAAGCAGCTTATTAACATATTAGTTTTAGATATGAATGGCAGGAAAGAATTTTAGAAGTATTTCAGAATCAGACATTTTAGAACAACCTCTAAAAAGAAAGGCACACACCTAAATAAACTGAAATTAAAATTTTAAAAAGTATAAATATAGGAAACAAAGTGTAGAAAAAAGAACACTTCAAAAAAATCTCATAATATCCTCAGAGATAACAGAACAGTCAATGTAGTCCATGCTAAAAAGAGAAATCAGAAAATGGGAAAGAACTTGAAATTAAAAATATGTGGCACTAAAAAAAAAAAAGAGCCAAATAAAAAAGTTGAAGAACTCTCCTAGAAAGAAAAATAAGAGGCAAAGAAATTGACAATTGGAGAGAAAACAAAAACTGGGGCTCTGCTAGGACTACTGGAAGTCCTGTAGATAGATAACAAGGCGTGGGGCAGGGTGGTGGGGGAGAGTGAAAACAATGATGTTAGAATAATTCCCCAAACCGAGGAATAGGAGTCTCCAGAAAGAAAGACCTGCCAAGTAGCCGCCACCAAAAATTGAAACAGAATTATCCAGGCAAATCATTGCAGATTTTTAGAGCACCAGAGGAAAATAGGTCCAAACAAAGTAGGAGTGGTATCAGGCTTCTTAGCAGCACTGAGCCTCTAGAAGCTCATGGGACAATCCCTTCAAGTCCTGCAGAACAGTGGCATGGCCTGGCCTCCGTCATCTACTAGTCATCTGGCCAGTCAGACCCTCCATTAGGCAAGGAAGGAGTAAAGATATTTCTAGACAGGGAGGAGCCCCTAAACCTAGTTTCTATCCTTGTTTTCCAGTAGACACGGGAAGAAAAGGAGGAACAGAGAGATGGACTTGGGATCCTGGAAGCAAGGTCCCAGCCTTGGGGAATGTCTGAGGACAGGTGCAGAACCACTGTGCAGGGGCTGGTGAGCATGCAGGCTAGCCTGAAGATGAAGATAGAGGTCTCCAGGGAAAAAGTGAAACAATGATTTCCTGATTTGTTGGATTAGTAGAGTACAGGTTTTAGCTCAGGCTGGCTCAGACTTGACTGACTTAATTATGGCACATAGGGAGAGCAAGGGTCTGAATTAGAGGGCTGTTCTCATAAATACAACCCTAGATCCCAGATCTGAGGAGGTTTTAGGGAAAGGAAGAAAAAAAGAGAACTTGTCTTGGTTTTGTTGTCACATTTTATATCCAAAAGGCATGCTTACGTTCCTGAAAATGAAACTGTGTCTCTTATTATGTCTCTGAAATTTCTCTGCAGTGCTTAGGAAATGTTAGGTGTGCCACAAATAAATATTAGTTGAATAAATGAATGCAAATTTTAAATATAACCTTAGTTCCACAAAATGTGGAAGAACATACAAGATCATACAGAGGCCCTTAGTAAGTATATTGAAGGCAGATAACATGCGGGAAACTAAGCATGACTCCCAATGAGAAAGCTCAAGAAATGAAGGGGTGTTCAACAGTGACTGAGAACTAGAGAGAATTTTTAAATTAAAGGAAAAAGAATGGAGAGATTTAGCCAGTTATGGAGCCAAGACAATCTGATAAAAGCCACTTTTAAAAATCAGATAATGGAGTCAGTGTGTGATCCTGACGACAACCACTCCAGTCTTAGGGGTTTAGCTAACGGATTTAATAAGACACTTCCAGTTATCTGAAAATCATGGAAACCTGGCATGAAACCAGAGCTATGCATAGAAGCCACAAAATAGCTTTTAAAATAGGTGAATAGCAGTCTTGAGAATTTGGTGTTAATCTTCAGGACAGTAACATGGTTACAGTGAGGCAGGGCAGAAGAATGGCGTGCCGCTCTGAGGCTCTCGGATCCCAAGTGAGAATTCTGAATTTTTTGTGGCTCACGATTTTCCTCGAGCTCTCCACAGGCTCCTTGTACAGAACAGCTCCATTCCAGCTCCTAGAAACCAGGCTGTCTTGTACACTGAAAGGCAGTGAGGAGAAAGAGGGAGGTGAATGCAATTTGCTCTAGTGTGTTACTTGGATACCTTGGGACTGAGGTGATGTGGATGCTGCTATTTTACCTCATGGTGCAGTCTGAGTAATCCAAGTTCTAGTTTTTCCTGGGGCTAAATGCCCATCTTGTGGGTACCACTGACTCATTTACATGTGGTTCTCTGTGCCTCAGTCCGTGTCCTGTGACCAGTCCAAGTTCCTCCTTTGGTTTGTCCAGCCCACTTGGAGCCCCCCTGCCCTTTCACCCTGACTCTGCCTTGTGAGGATAGATGTTGATCTTATAGGACTGCCTCTGGCTACCCTTCTCACGGCTGCCATCTCCTTGCCTATCGAAAAATCTCTCTGCATCTTCCTGGCCTCTGTTGTCCTCCTGGATGCCCTATACCCCACCACCTTCTGGATACTCAGCATCGATTGTACGCTTTAACTTTGCACATGAACAGCTCTGTTTTGATTTCCTTCTCTTTGCCCTGTTGGTGAGGGAGAAATTCCCATCCCAGAGTTATGGGAGGGCCAAACACATGGCACCCAGTACTGGACAGATGTGATCAAAGACACATACACTCACAGCTCAGGGGAGGAGAACTTCGCACGAGCAGAGTCACATGGAGGCTGCACTTGGGAACAGAGGGAACACGCAGGGTATGTGGGAAGTAGCCTTTGAAGTAACAAGAAGTTGGGGTAACTGGTTCCTATGGGAGTATGTGATTGGCTTGTTTGAATGATTCCATGGGCTGGTAGGGAGCTGAAGCCCACGACTCAAGGATAAGCGGGAACAACTGTGCCTGTTGCCCTGGAAAAGGAGGGCTGTTTAGCTAGGTGACCTTATCTGTAGAAGCACAACGGGGAGGGGAAGTTGTGAGTAGGCCGTTGGAGGCCCTTCCTGGTTTTCCCCAGATATCAAGACACATATAATCATGGACCTCTGTCATTTATCTCCTGCCCTATTTGTGTGTTTATGTCTACATCATTCTGCCCCATTCCCTGCATTACCTTTCCCTCTCCTGCAACATCATGGGAGAAAGTCCGTCCACATTCACTGCATTGATCTTAGTGTTATAAAATAAAATGGCTTGGTGGAAACCTCCCAGATGTTTGCGTGGATAACTTCATCTCATAACTGAGAGAAACAAGGCTAAGGCATGCCCTGAGCATAGTCACATAGTTATGATCAGCAAGAGAATTCTTAAAAAGTGACTCTGAAGTTTTAAGAGTTTTCCATCAATAAATGGAATCAATGTCATATATTTTTTCAAAAAGACATGTTCTTGTGAGAAACTGTCTATAATAAAGCTTATGGAAATTAAAAAATACTCAAATGCAAGTTAAAATATTAATAGCTAAGTAAATGATGCCATATATTAGATAAACTCTTAAGATCTTTCCAAATTCAGGGTGTTGTACAGTGGCTGCTAATAAGCAACTTTAAGATTATCCATTATTGGGCGCCTGGGTGGCTCAGTTGGTTAAGCGACTGCCTTCGGCTCAGGTCATGATCCTGGAGTCCCGGGATCGAGTCCCGCATCGGGCTCCCTGCTCGGCAGGGAGTCTGCTTCTCCCTCTGACCCTCCTCCCTCTCATGCTCTCTGTCTCTCTCTCTGTCTCAAATAAATAAATAAATAAAATCTTTAAAAAAAAAAAAAAAAGATTATCCATTATTTATTATAGTTTTGAAAGGACAGTGATTTCCTGACCCCCTATTTAAAACCCTGGATGCAGCAGGGATTATTTGAGTCCCTGACATGAAGTTCTGTGGCCTCTGACTTGTTGTGGCAGCATTTTCTGTGGATATTAGATCAAATGTCCCCCTTTCTGGGCCCCAGAGTTTGCCGCGTCAGGATTTGCAACAATTTGGGAAGTGTAAACTCTGTGGGGCAGGCATCCTGGACTCTCTTGTTCTCTGCTGCATCCTCACTACCTGGGCACGTACCAGGTATCTTGTGAATGCCTGCTCAATAAGGAGTGGACTGAGTAGTTGTCACACCATTCAGCCTGCTTCCAGAAGCTGCCTCCTGGGCTAGGGAGTGTACAACCTGCCGAGTTCACATCAATGCAGGCTCTTCTGTTTGTTGGGTATTTGAAAGACACTGACAGATGGACAGTGATGCTCTGTTTTGTGCTTGTACAGAATAAGAAAGAGGAGTGCCAGGGACTAGCCCTGTTGGTGTTACCCACTCTGCTACATGCATTTTCTCTGGAGCCTTGCATTCCAGCGCAAACATCCTATATATTTCCTGTGTTTCATTACATGTTTCCCAGATTCAGAGCTGTTGGCTAGAAGCAGATTGGAGGACCTGCAAGAAGTGTGCTATTATGAGATGTTGGTATTTTATTTTAAAGATTTATTTATTTTATTTTAGAGAGAGAGAGTAAGCATGCATGCAAGCACGAGCAGGAGGGGCAGAGGGAGAGGAAGAGGGAGAATCTCAAGCAGATTCTGCTCTGAGTGCAGAGCCCAACATGGGGCTTGATGCCACGACCCTGAGATCATGACCTGAGCTGAAACTGAGTCGGGCACTCAACTGCGCCACCAGGCACCCTAAGATGTTGGTATTTTAAAGATTTTTTATTTATTTATTTATTTGACAGAGACAGAGACAGCGAGAGCAGGAACACAAGCAGGGGGAGTGGGAGAGGGAGAAGCAGGCTTCCCGCTGAGCCAGGAGCCCGATGTGGGACTCGATCCCAGGACCCTGGGATCATGACCTGAGCCGAAGGCAGTCGCTTAACCAACTGAGCCACCCAGGCGCCCAGATGTTGGTATTTTAAATAAATGAGATAAATATTGTGATATATTGGATTTCTTTATGAAATGTGAATAGCAGAGGTTGCCTATAGTCATGACTCTCTTGAAGAAGTACAGCATCTCTGTGTAGAAATTAAGAACTATAAAGTCAGGGAAGTATCATTTGGGAATAACTAACCTATAAATCTCTTAAAACGACGATAGTAATAATGTAAAAAAATGGTCAAAATTTTGAACTATTGATTCAGAGGTTAAGCTCAGTTTCTGTTTTGCTTAGTGCTATTTTGCTTCAAAAAGCTCACATAGGAATCTCTATTCCCACAGGGCTGTTCATTAATGACAGGTAAACAACCTCTCTCGTGAGATTATTGATAGTGTCCATCAACTTCTGGCAGCTCTTTGTTGAAAGGTATTACTGCCTTGTGTATGATGTTATTAAGATAAAATATTCATTTACTTCACTGACAGGGAGACACTGGCAATTTTATCCAGGAGCCGTAGAATGCCTAGGTCCCTACCAGCTAAAAAGTAACCCTAAATAGTTGAAGAAGTCTAACAACGGGACATTACTCATAGGCACACACATTTCTCCTATAGTCTGTTTATAGTACCTGAGACCCATTCAGAGATGTCTCCTTCCCTTTTCCTTGCCCTGCGCAGTGTGAATTACCAAGACACTGCAAGGGGGAATGAAGAATGGGCTAGGGAGGAGGGCTCCAACCTTGTTGTATGGGGATCTGAAATTCAGACTTTGAGGATATATAAAGCGTGCCCTAATGTTGATACATAATTTTATTTCACTTGAAGAATCCTTTTTCCACCTGTGCTTTGAAAATAACAGCTATTTTTTTTTTTTCTGGCTCATCCACATAGTGTATATGCAGTTCATATTTATTATTTTCATTTCAATCATAAAATTACCCTCATTTATCTACACACAACACACCATAAAGAATTAGGGAAAATAGCGGTTTTGATTTCTTGCTTTCTTACTTTAGAAGTCTTCTGTTGAAACATATAAATCTTAGGAAGGAATCCCATCTCAAGCTGATTTTAGTCAGCCCCTTAGATATTTGCTAGACGTGTACAAGGAATTAGCAGAATGAAACATGGGATAGATCTGGTTTTAGGGGACAAGAAGCAATGGGATGTAGGAAACGGGCATCAGAATGGTTTGTGGTTGATCTTCACAATTGTCTTTAATCTTCACAACAATATTATCTACTCACAAGGTAGGCATTTTTATCTCCATGTTAGAGATGAGGAGCCCAAGATTCAGAGAGGTTAAGTGCTTTGTGCAAGGTCTAGACACATATGGAGCAAACCCCACAAATCTCCCCCCTCAAATAAACTATAACATGCACTTTACTCCTGCTTTTTCTAAGCCTGAGTTGAATATCTTTTGAATTTTGATGCACAAATGCTTGGATTGGCTGCCCAGTGATAAAGCAGGAGTGCTAATTTGAAGAACCGTGTGGCCTTTTCAGGTAATAGCAGGTCGTTGAGCTACCCGACCTAAAGTGGACAGAAATAGTTTAGGTTCCATTAAATGTGACTCAGCCATTGAGGAAGTGTTTAGAGCTGCCTTGTTTGTGCCCAACAGAAGCCAGAAGCAGAGCGGCAGTGCCAAGTAAGCAGTTCATACTCTGTAGTCACTCCCCAGGTACTTGGGAGTTTCCTCTAGGAAACGATAGAATGTTCAGTAGGCTAGCTGTCTGGCTTAGCTTGTGGGTATTGTAGGAGCTCAAGGAAGAGTGAGACCAGGAAAGCCACGGTGGTTGGAAGAGCTCTTGGTGAAAGTGGGGCTTTTCAAGGCCAAGCAGTGGGAGTTCCCCGAGTGCAGGGCAAATCGCATATGAATGGGAGACAGTCTGGTGTAGCTGAAAGAGCACAGGGCTGGGAGTCAGATGACTTGCATTCATTCTGGTCTCCTGGTGTTCAACACATTATGGGATTAGGAACCAAAATTTTAGTCTCTTAGCCTAAGTCCTAAAATGCGGGAATAAAACTAGAGGATCTCTAAGGTCCTTTCCAGTGCTAATATTGTACAATTTTAAACTGTGCCAGCTGAGTGGTATCAGTACAGGCTGGGGTGCTAGGTCATGAGGTGCAGGCGTGCAGACAGATGGGGTTGGCACAAGGACCTAGTGTCCTGCTTGCTTTGTCTTAGATACTTTCATTCTTTGGTATCAGAAATGATTCTTATTGCTATTAGATTTAGTATGTTAGTGGCATATAATTTGTTTCTAATCTTTGTGGTTTCTTTTTAGTCCTTCTATTTATCATACCTTTATACATCACTTTTTACACGCCCATTAACTGCTGAGCTCCTTGAGAATAGGGCTATGCATAATTCATGCTCGTCCAATACAGTGTCTGCCATAGATTTGCTGCTCAATAAATATTTGTCAGATGAAATTAGGCAGCATTTTTAAAGTGCTTTGAACTTTTTGGAACATGAGAAAAATAGCAGTAGTTCTTAAAACTGATGCTAGAAATTGAGAGGAGGGGGAGTGAATAAAGAAGGGGTAGATGGCCTTGGTTATGTGGACCAGGAACAAAAAAAAAGGAATTGGGTCTCATAGCTCTATCTCTCTATAATTTTCCTGCTGTGTAACATGGGGCCCCCTTTGTGACTGGCATTGCCTACAGTCTTGAAGAATCATCATTTCTATTTAGATGTGGAAATAAAAAAAAAAATGATGGTGTAAATTTAGACTAATTGTTTTTTTCTTTGAGGTCCTATTGGATAGCACTAGGGAAATGTGAATTACCATTTTGCTAGGCATAGTTCCACTGGTGTAGGAGACTTTCCTTGTGTCTTGCCTCCTGTAGATATTTGAGTAGTCCTCCCCACCCCCTGAGTTTTTGCTTGTTAAAATTCAGGCTTCAGTGATGTTCACAGAGTTTTTAGCCAAAGTCAGTTCAGTTAGAACCTCCCGAGGGTTGTCTGTTCCTTGTTAGAACTGTAAGTGGTCTGACTTGTGTGACCTGGTCTTTGCTCATGTAGACATAGATTAAGAAGAAACTGGCTACCTGGGAAAGAATGTTGCAATTTATGATTTCCTCATTTTGTCTACTTAATTCTGTTCCTTAGAAGACATGGCATGCATGCACGAATACTGAAAGCCTGCTGTAGCTCTCACTAAATATTTAAGTAAATTAATTGCCTTGGAAAAAGTCACCATAAGCTTTAAACATTATAAGTTAAGAGGTTCTGTGAAACTAAATCCTGCCACTAAAATCCTTCTATTGCTTCTTATGTCTGAAACATACAAGAACCTTAGTCTAGAGTAGATTTCTCATTTCTCTCCCACCCAGTTCTCTGTCAGTCTGTTTTATCTACTTTTTGTCTGAAGCTTTACCCTCATTTTCACAAGGGAAATGGGACTCATTGAGATTACAGAAGTGTTCCAGTTAATTCCACTTCTGTAAGAAAAGGAAGTCTTTCCAGCTTCCATAAATCAGAATGAATGGGATAAAATGGAAAAAAAAAAATAAACCTCTTGCCAACCATGTATATCAGAATTATCAGAGATAGTCTTATTAGATAGTTAATAGACTTTTTAAAAAATTGTATCTGAGCTTTTCAGGAGATCTAAATTTTTAGGAGGTTGGGCTCTATGTCTTTAAATATACTATGTAAGGGGGGCCTGGGTGGCTCAGTCAGTAAGCATCCGACTCTTGATTTCCCCTCAGGTTTGTGAGATTGAGCCCCGAGTCGGGCTCCACACTCAATAGAGAGTCTGCCTAAGGTTCTCTCCCTCTCCTTCTGTCCCTCCCATTCTCTCTCACTCTCTTTCTAAAATAAAAATAAATCTTAATTTTTTTTTAAAAAAATATACTATTTTTCTAAGTTCTTCTACCTACATAATGTTATGGATTGTTAATTTTCAGTAACAGTAAAGGTGATGGGTTCTTCCTCCTTATTTAATGATTAATCTAGTAGAGTAAATGGTAATTCTAATTCTAGTAAACACTTTCTGCATGAAATTTGGAGGAATTGGGTCTTTTAATTCTCTGTGCCTCTGCTTCCTTATCTGTGAGCCAAGAACATAGC